>NC_089597.1:81175323-81335323 GCF_019320115.1 Miscanthus floridulus | reverse complement strand
GCGGAGGAAACTATATATAGGCAAGGGGTGCCGGCGAGGGAACGATCGAGCGCCACGCTATCGATCGACGGAAATGAAGTAATTAATGAACGCGGGCAAGCAGCGCGGGTGGCATGGCATGGGAAGTAAATAAAACATGGGCGTGGAACGACCACAGGTTGACGCCTGTCATGGTCGCGCTGCATTACTTCCCCGTCTTTCGCGGTCGCGGCCCCGGAGACGGAGAAGAAAACGCGCGGGGACGTGAGGCAAGAGTTGCACGTGGACACGTGTGTGTGAGAGACAGGAGTTGTATCTCAGACCTTCAAATTTGGAAGGCCCTCGAATCTGAGCTAGCGATTGTTTGGCCTGGAGCCCTGGACTGGAATGGGCTTTAGGGTTCAGTAACTGATGGACGGCTCAAAAAAAAAAATGGAAAAAGGATGACGCGGTGGGAGTCGGAATTGAACTCAGCATTGTTCCAAAACGTCCCTAACCTGCATGGACTAACCACCACGTCCCTGACATGTTCCAAAAAGAGTTCATATGTGTTCTGCTAGTCAAAGGAACAAGTTGAAGCTGTATACCCTCGTACTACCACAGTTCGTAACGATATCGTACCACGTTCCGGGAAGCTGGCTGCTAAAGGTGTGAGCAGGACACTCAGGAGCTTGGCTGCAATATCAAAGGGGTTTATCAATTCATCCAAAGGTTGTCTATGCAGTGAGAAAGGAAATATTTATACTAGGAACAACCCTCTAGCTGGGTGTGAAAGAGACCAAGAGTTTGATGGAGATAAGGAGCTCAAAGGCCTTCTCAAATGCAATTCCCGTGGAGCCTCGTGCAACATTTTCAGCTTCTGGCAATCTTTTGTAAATTGGTCATTACTCCATCATGGGAAGTCGAAATGGCGAGCCGTTTGTTGCATTGGAAAGTTAACTTAATTATATTACCATCCATGTATAGTATGCACCATGAAATGTTGCATAATGATACCAGCTTGCACGAAAAGTTCTCCATCATATCAACTCCTGGGTGACTGTTATAATCTTTTGGATAGGTTCACCTAATACGGTCATAACTCTTTATTGTGAAGTCCAAATGACATAAGGTTTGTTGCATTGGAAAATAGGCTTGATAAGAGTTCCATCAAGTCTTCGTTGACCCTTAGAGCCTTTGGGAACCAAGAGTTATGACTATTTTTTTTATGCTGGTCTGAACATGAGCACTTATTATTCTGCACCACTAGTAGAGGACAGACTTTCGGTTGAAGCCACGAAACAGACTTTAGTTTTGGCTGGATTTGTGCCCGGGACTAAAGGGATCATTAGTCCTGGTTGAAGCCACGAAACAGGACTAAAGCCCTATGCCCAACGGATAACGCCACAGGCTTGCGCAGGCTTTTCCAGGAGGGGACCTCTAGTCCTGGTAATGGCTCCTATCGGGACTAAATATCATCCTCTAGTCCGGAGCTACTAGCCATGACTAAACCTTTAATTTCGATTGGTGGCTCCAACCGGGACTATAAAGTTACCTGTAGTCCGGGTTTGAACCACAAACCGGGACTACAGGTCCCGGGCTATATACTTTCTCCTTCTTTCTCCCCCAGCGCGAGCCATTTCGAGCTCTGCTTGCTCTCTGTTCTTGCTCGTGGAAGGAGTTCATGCTTGCGGGATTTGTGAAGAGTTCATTCCTCCATCCATTCTTGGGTTCAAAAGGTTAGCACCTTTATCCTCCCATGTTTCATTGCTAGTATGGCCCATTTCGTGTTTTGAAATAGAGAAATTTGTTGTTTTTAGATTGGGAATAATGGTGGATTTTTTTATTTATACGCCATTTGAGCTCAAACTCACTTAGTAGTTTGCATATGTAGATGAAGGAAGGTTATAGTAGTTTATCAAAACTAGTATCCTCTTTCATTGCTAGTATATATAGCTCATTTCATGGTTTAGAAATAAAGAAATTTGAGGTTTTCTAGATTAGGAATAATGGTGATTTTTTATTTATATGTCATTTGAGCTCAAACTCACTTGATAGTTTGCATACGTAGATGAAGAAAGCTTATAGTAGTTCATCAAAACTAGGATCCTCCTTTCATTGCTAGTATATATAGCTCACTTCATGGTTTACAAATGGTGAAATTTATAATAGTCGATCAAAATGCGTATATAGTATATGGCGACTGCTTCGGGGTCCTCAGCCTCGCATCGGGTTCCTAAGCAACTGAGGCCGGCACTACTACACAAAACTTAACTGAGGCGGGCAAAATGGCTTAACCGAGGCGGGCAAGCCAACCGCCTCCGTCGAAAGGTCACGGTTAATTGGGCCTTAATGAAGGTGGTTGGACCGAGGCGGGCGCCTAAAGGCTATCACCTCGGTTAATACCCGATGCGAGGCTGACTGTTATTAAATGCATCCATTAATGGTTTCCAGATTAAAAAAATGCTTTTTCAAATTTGAATTTGAATTTTGCTAATGAAAACACAAATAAAACAGAAAATAGAGGACAAACATATATTACATTCATTCATGTGTCGTCCTTATCGTTCCATGAACCAACATTAAGTTATTATTACATTACACATGTCTTCATCATTGTTTCACAAACACACATCACATTCGTACAGGTGCAACTAAGGTCACCTAATCAAAGATGTTCGGCAACTTGTAATCCATCAGGACCATGGTTCTACAGTCTCTTAACTTCTTGTACTTCTCCTCTGTCGCCAACTCGCTCTCCATATTGAAGAATGTTTCCCCAGCCTGCACGCAGGAGTCCATGATAAACTTACATATGTCCGCTATTGTTTGAGTGATGCTCTTGTGGTCGATCTTTTCTTTCTCCCACCACCTCTATGCTTTCTTGAGCTGGCGCCAACTGTGGCTAAATCTGCTGCATGCTCTGAGGTACTCGCAAGCATAGTATCCATATACTACTGTGCTAGGAGGTTGTTTGGCACACTGCATGATCTATAATACACAAGCATTAGAACATATAGAGAGCATGCATGATAAAGTAGCACATACAACTTTTCATATGTACCGGGAATGTTCACCTCGGTTTTAGTTTTGTGCCATTCTGCTTCTTCTTCTCAGATCTTCGATCATAGCACTCGGGATCTTTCACATACTTCTTGTAAGCGCTGTACGAAAACCACTAGTGTCAATGACAAATGTATGTAACACATACATTAAGTGTATAAAAGAATAAGCATCATCACTTACTATCGCGCTTTCAAAATGCTTGTACCCTTCTTTGTTTGATCCTTCCTCCAAAGAGTCAAATATACAGGCACTTCCATCCTGAGGATAGATTATGAATACAATCCAGTGGCCCATGATGCCCCTGCTGCACCATTATTCAAACAATACAGATTTTAGATCTTCCAATATGAAAAGTACCGATCCCAGTAGTGCAAGTATCCTTTTGACTTACCCGAACTCATGGGCGGCAAGGATACACCCATTTCCCTTGATCATCTTCATGGTTCTATAGATATACATTCTCGCGTTATACTTCAATTCATCGCCCAGTTCTATCTGGGCTTGTGGCCTGTCATTCGGGTCCAAGTTCACCAGCCTATCATGTGTGTCTGGTACATGGTAACCTGCAATGACCCTCTCGGTAAGATGCATCGGGGAGAGGTAAATAATGTCTTTGCCCATTTCCTTGCATACATAGGACTGCATCCTGCAAGGGCAAGTCGCCATGGCATTATTAGTTTCATCCTAATTAAAGTACCTATGGCGATGCAAAGGTGTACAAGTCGTAATTAACTTACAGGGCAAATAACGTCACCATACTGACATCGAGGTCCTTGCGACGCAGCACCCTATGCATGTTGTGGAAATCTATGACAACTTGAGCATCGTAGGGCAAGTGGAAGTACTCCCCAGGACCTTGACAACAAAAGTTTTCATGCTGAGTTTCGCCGCCTCCATGTACCAGAGATGGAACCTCCGTACCTCCCACGGCTCCTCCTATACGAGTTGGCCCAAGGGCACCATGAACTTGCCATGCTCATAGTTGTCGGAGCATTCTGGAGAAAGGGACCAGATCGACACCGGTGTTCGTGGCCTGTACTTGAGACCAAGAGGAGTGAAAAAGTCTGCTAGCATCACCGAATACACTATCTGTTCACTATTCTTGCCGGTAGCATACCTTTCAAAGTGAGTTGAGTATTCATACTCTCTAGCTATGTCGTTATAGGGTATGGCCGCCTCTTCTTCTGTATGCTTCCTTGGCACGGGAGGACATTACCACATCATCGATCCGCGTCAACTCCCTCGACCAACATTGGATAAACCGACCTAAAACCGCCTTAAAATCAATAGTGTAGATCGTAGGAAGGAGTACGAGGCGACAGAGGGCGAGCGGGCTTTGTGACTGGCTAGCCAGCCTATGGGCTAGGCCAGCCGGCCCATTTTCATGGCCGTTTGACCCAAGCTTCGGTGTGGTGTCTTCTAGAACCTTCTAGAGTTGTCTTTTGTAGTTTTCGCTGTTTGAATCACTTGTTGTCGTCGGTTTGCTTGTTTGGAGTGTATGATAGTGGTCCCGAGAGCTGTTTTCTGGATAAATCCTCCTGCATACAAATATTTACCAAAGCTCATGGAATTCATTAGTTTAAACCCATATACTTATGTTTGGTGATGGAATGAAATATAAATGCAGGTTATGTTGATGGTTTATAATTGATGTTAGTGATCGTCAACAAGCTCCCCCAAGCTTAACCTTTGCAAGTTCCTGAGCAAAGCTAAACTCAGCAATGGATCAGAAGTTGCTACAATGTTCCACGCCTCAAAAGTACACAGGCGTTCAATCAAGAATTCTCCTCCGGATTAGAATAAACTGATCTGACTTTCAAACTTACCCATATTACCTTCAACCATGGGGCTTCTTAGCCATCACATGGGCTTGAGCAATTGAAAGACAGAACGATCAAGCCAAGCACTATGTCTCAAGCTCTTTGTTCAACCATTGTTTTGGAGTTTTGATGAGTTTTCAAAATAAAACTCAGAGATTCCATTGTATGACACTCTCAAGACTCTTAATATATGTGGTATTTGTGGATCCTTACCAAGGCAATAAAGATGTTATGCCTTTTTCTCTTCCTACCACTAAGGCTTATGTGGAGTTCATAGGTAGGGAGAAAGCTAGAGCATACTTGCAATGCATATATTGTAAAGTCAAACAATGGATCCAAAGAGAGTTGAGTCATACAATCAAATCAAGATGTGCATGTGTATGGATATATGTGGTGGATATATATGGTGGCTAACATATAATTCTACTTTGCTCCTTGAAAACATATCTCTCTTTTGAAACTAATGTTTTCCTAAATGGTAAACGGTCTTTACACGGTCGCCCTTCGTTTAGCGTTTAGGCTATTTACACGGTGTTTCAACAAAGTTAAATGGTCTAAATGGTTTTATATTTTTTTTAAAAAATACATCTAATTATATATGTGCATGTAAAAAATCAAGTATTCTAGCATTTATACATATTTATCCGAGTAAAAATCAATTATTTTGGTATGTATATATATTTATGCATGTGAAAAGAACCAAATATAGATATTTATGCATGTAACATATCAAGTGTACACATTTATAAATATAATAAACTTAAGTATACAAATTTATCCATACAAAACTGAACTAGATTTACCTCGTGTTCGCCTAAACGGCCGTTTAAACAGCTGTTTAGCCCGTTTAATGCTGTTTATCTCCGTTCCGTTTATGCCGTTTAGGTCGTTTTCCCATTTTTTGACCATTTAAACGGCCAACCGTTTAATTTCCGTTTACCCCCTAAACAAAACAATTTACCACCATTTACCGTTTACTGGCCGTTTAAATGGTCATTGAATTCGTTTAGGCGAACACTGTTTGAAACATAGAAACATTTGCTAGAGAACAGGGGTTATCTTATTTATCTCTCTTTCTTTTTTTTCAGGTGGGCATCTGAGTACCCATTGTTTTAAAAATCTCAGACAGTTTGGTGTCCATTTTTTTTACTTCTTTTTTTCCTTTTTTATGAATAACTTCTGCATAGCCCATGTCTCTTTTCTACAACAAAACTTTTGAGGGATAGCAACAAGAACTTGGAGCATTTATTTGGTTGATGGAAAACCTATCAAGCATGTTTTTGTGTTCACTCCTAGTGTAGGAGTAAAATATTTTTGGGTAGATCTAGATGGAAGGCATGTTTCTACACCTACCCCCTAGTGTAGGAGTAGTGCATATGTGGGTGGTGTGTACGTGATCTTGATTTTAAGAGCATGACAAATCTCTCATAAGGGTCAACAAAGTTTGACAAAACTTAATGCAAAAGTAAGCAGCATATATGTGGAAGTTTTCCTAGCCTAAATAACATATGTGGCTCTGGTGGAATTCAAGCTTTGTCATACATGAACTCATCATGTAGAATTTTTGTGTATTTAAAAGATAAATCTACAGAACTTTGGTGTCACTTGGAACAAGATAAACAATAGATTAGACCTTCTCGTATCATATCCATCAATTACCTAGACTTAGATCAAGCATATGCTACCCACGAGTTTCAAGTTTAGAGTAAATCCTTATATCAAAACAATCTTATCCAAAACTTGGGAGAATTCAAGGCTGAAAACTGGTACTTGAAAAGAATTATAGAGAAACTATTTATTATTTCTATTTTAAGAGATTATCTTTAGAGTCCCTTTTTATTTATTTAGTTCTTAAAAGAAATTAAAGCAAACTAGATACACTCTTTTTATTTTGTTTTCATTTTTAGTTCACGCATTATAACTATATATATTTCTATAAAGATAACTTTTTATTTTGTTTTAGTTATTCATCTTTCTTTTAGATATATAAAGTGAACTAAGAATAGTAAAAATAATAAGGGAAAAGAGATACTTAGCTGGATACACGGGGGATGCTCCTCCCCCAAGCTAGTTGTTGACATGGTTGCCCAACAAGGTGGCCGAATGTGGAGGTGCTGGAACAGAGCCTCCAATTTTGATTTTGTTGTTGCTGTTGTTGCTGGAGGCTGGCCATCTCTTGTTCGATGCTTACCTACCATTATGTGTGATTGTGTAACGTGCCTTTTATGGTAGCATTTGTCTCTACAATGGTTGCGAGTCTATTGTCGAAGCGGTGGAAGGCCTCCTGAGAGTCATAATACCCTCGTCTAGAGAAAGACATGCGTTCTCCCTGATGCCCACTTGAGGTTGCTTCATGATCTTGCCCTTGGTAGCTGTGGAAGTGCATTGTACCTCAGTTTGCTCTTAAAGATGAGGATTCTTGAGGTGGTGCCTCCAGTAGTGGCGCTTCCAATGGTGATGCCACCTTCTTTTGTCAAACCCGTCTTGATTTTAAATTTGATTTTAATCTGACAAGTTCATCTTTCTTGACTTGTTCTTCCTCCTTGTTTAGGCATTAGTAGTAGAAGCTGGCGACATCTTGTGTGCATCATTATTGCTGGTTCAGAACTTTCAATTATAGAATTTGGGGGATCAACTCCCCCATACTTTGATCGAAGTGTATTCTATTCATAAAGACAAGGTAGAGATCAAGTGTATGGGTTTTGTTGTTGTGAAGACACCAATAGAACCAAAACTTTATTTATTATTTTTTTCTAGCCTAGGCACATCGAATCATGTTACAGTTGACGTTATGTGCATTCATTCTTACAACATGGGTGATAAGATCAGAAGGATGAGTATTAATGTGGCATTTGAATACATTTGTTAAAAAGAGTGGAGTTACTTAACCTATGGAAGGATTGTCTATAGTGTATCTAACCTTACATGATTATGACTCTCATCTTCCAAAGATAAGATATGCAATATTTTAGCTCATTTGATTAAGACTATGAGATCAAGAAAGTGGTGCTATGAACAAGCTTAAGGAACAAGACATGTTGAGTTAATCAGGTTGGATCAAGCAAAGTTGTAACTCAAACATGTTTGTTTCTTCATTTATGTGAATACCAAGATCAAAGGGAAGCTTTCTAAATAATGACCACTTACCTTAAGATGTTATCTTCATCATTGGAGTGTGAAGACACCATGTGATGAAGGTGGATGACTGTGGTGATCCTTTCTTCCTGTTTTGAAGATTTCCTTGCTTGAGCTGTTCATGAGCATCTTGTCTCCTATATCGCACTCCTTCTTTCTCATTCTTTTATGATGCTGTCTTTTTCTTCTTTCTTTTGTGAATCTTGGCATTTTGTTTGGACCTTCTATTCCATTCATAGTTTCATTCCTGCAAAAGATTAGTGGACAACACATACCTGAAGGGATGTACAAATAATTTGAAATAAGGATAGTGTTGTCATAGAGCTAAAGTCATCTTCTATGCTATAGCAGAATTGGTTTTAACATTTTAATTAGCATAGAATCTTTATCCCATGTTTTAAATAATGTGCCTCAATTGTTGCAAAACATCTTCTCGCAAGGATTGATTTTAATTTATATCTTAAGTTTGATTTTCATATATGAAATTTGTAAACATATTCAAACTTGTAGAAACAAAGCAATATTGAGTAGAGGGATTGCAAACCAGCATGTCAGGGTGATGGGAGCCTGGGAGGAAGAAGAGCAGGGTTGTTTCTACTGTAGAAAAGTCAACCTTCCTCCCCCTCACTTGGACCTTTACGTCACTCGATACTGTCGGTGAGAACTCATGGTTTTAGGTCCATTGAGTAGGACCTCTCCCTTGCTTTTAGCTTTTCTTTGCACCATCTGATCCTAGATTTGAGGATGCACATAGTTGCAACCTCTTCTTCCATCAACCCTTCTTGATTTTTGTTCATTCTTGGTTGACGAGTTGGGGTTCATTAGAGATGCAAACTCAAGTTCCTCCTTGATTGTCTAACAGCGTGGTAGAGAGTTGTTCTTCTTCGGTTGTTGGCGATACGCCAGCCGTCTTGATGGTCAAAGAAGGAACCTCGTTGGTACTGCATGAAAGCTTAATCTCCAATGACTAAGGGATGTCGTCTCGCATCCATGGTCATTTGCGGCCTTACGAGACACCGTCAACAGACCTCATTGATTACCGATGCTTGTTGACACAATGATGCACGCCATGATGTAGTGGCATCTCGTTGTCTTGGTCCTTGTTGCCAATGCGCAATCTGGTCCCTTCAAAGATGATGAAAGCAGGCATATTCTGGCTAATACAAGGTGGATTTCATCCTGTTCTCATCAGCATCCTAGCTTGAGTCTTGGAAAGGCTCAATGCTAGGTTGTCTTTAATGTTGCTCATAGCATGTCGATGTGTTCATCCACTTCTACAGCTATAGTGGTGATTTCTAGATTTGCAGGTTCATACCATGAGCAGGCATAGCTTATACTCATTTTTTCTACAAAACGTTAGTGGACACATACCGAAGGGAATAAAACAAATTTGCATTATGGGTTGTTATCCATGACTTTTGTAGTTTTCCTCTATGCTAATGAAAGGATGGTTTTAGGATTGCTTTAGCATAGATTTTGTTTATTAACAAACTTTATGTGTTGGCTGCATTCTAGTGGGGTTCAAGGCTTAAGATAACTTGCAACAAAGATAAGTGAATAAACCTTGATACTCATAGTTCTTCCTTCCATGAAGAATGAGCTAGGTCTTCTTTGTGCAAAGTTTTTGGAATTCATATGCCTTGCTTCATCTCTGGTGTGAATTTATCTCAGGACTTCCCCAATTTTAGTTGAGAGTTTTCTATAGGGGTTAGTCCAACAAAATAACCAGTATCTACTACAACAAGTTTTAGTTCAATAACCAAACTAAACTCCATGTCTAATTTGATTAAGGAAGGCATTTTAACCTAAGCACCACGCTTAATTTAAAAAGCCTTTGGAAATATGGTCACACACTTCTTGATTTAAACTAAGCACCATGCTTACTTTAAAAGATGTATAAAGATACTTCCAAACCTAAACATACTATAGTAAACAGAAGGTAATATTAAAGCATTATAGAGATTTATTCAAATAGAGATGAAAGAGCATGATCATGGTGAGAGATTTTTTTAATAAAAGATGCAAGTGGCATGAATGTATGGAAGCAACTAAATATGTTGTGGATTTGATATGAGAGAATTTAAACTAAATGGAGTGGATGCATGGATTATTCAAAGTAAATGTGCAGTGGAATGCAAAAATTTAGAGATAACTACTCATTAAGTTTAAAGTCCATGAGCAAGACTATCTCACCTTTCTCGATCATACTTACCACGACTCACATGATGGAATTTGTGAGTAGTGCAGCGTCTATATTCGTCACTTGAGATGTGATTTGAATTCTTGTGACATCGACCTTTTTCTCCAATCTACACATGGTTGGAATAATATATATATGTGTTTATACAAACCTGTGAGATAGCAGGGTTCCAATGTTGATGGATCTTGAATGTTCAGGCACCATGGGTTCTTCAATGTTTCTTCTTTCTTTGTTGAAACTCACCGAAAGGTCGCAACGGCGTTTGTTGTCCTGTCTTTTCCACAATTCAACAGAACAGGGGTAATCCCACAAAAGCTAGGTATAACTAGATTAGCAGATATCAAGCTAGTATCAAAATCTTTACGCCAATTGTTTCCCCGGCAATGGAGCTAGAAAGCTTGTTGGTATTTTTAAAAGCACACAGATAAATCCCCAAGCGCACGGATACTATTGTAGCTTTCACCCAGGAGTATTCTAGAGTATCGTATTTATCCACAGGGAAACAATGGTTAAAGAAGTTGATAGTTCACTATCATGTATCTACTAACTAGCATACCAACTGAACAAAAGTGGGGGTAGGTGTTGATGATGATAAGAGTTATGAATAATAACACACATAGGAGAATTCCATGGTATACAAATGAGCAGTCTAGCTAAATTGAGAGGACAACAGTTGAGTTCACGGTTCCTAAATATTTCTCTATTACTTTGGTTCTATTCTAGTTTGGATTAGAGGGTATAACTAAAGCATGGGTGGATATAGTGATCACACACAATAGCACTTTGGGACATCGAAACACTAGCCATAGGAAGGGATGAAAAAGGGACTAGGAAGCTCGGACTATGGTCCTACAAACACCAACCCAAACGTGGTGGACTATATCGGCCATTAGGGTTGTCACCACCTGGGGCTACCACAACTATCCACGGGGTTGGGTGCAATCTCAGGTAACTCATAGTCTAGACACCGCGTCAACACTATTAATTACTACTCTAATCACATATAATAACTAGAGCACTCGATGCGAGCAAAGATCCCATGCTAAGATATGATAATTATACTAACCATACACATGAAAGGCATAAAAGTGAATAGAGAAGATAACTATATTAAAGCATAGGTCTTGCAAAGGTAAGATACAAAAATATACCTGACCTTCGAAGATTTCTCCAGAACCTGAGCATGGCTCAACTCTCCCTAACTCTCAACTAGAGCTATTCTACTTCTACATCTTGAGAGCTGGCTCTAATCTTGATGAGGAAGATATGAATTAGGGTTTTAGGATGGCCTCCAAGGAGGGGGGGAGGGGCTGCTATATATAGGCCGAGGTGGAGTAGGGGGCAAGGAATCAAGGTGGAGTAGGGGGCAAGGAATTGCCACATCATCGATTCCCGTCAACTCCCTCGACTACCGTTGGATAAACCGACCTAAAACCGCCTTAAAATCAACGGTGGAGATCGTAGGAAGGAGTATGAGGCAGCGGAGGGCGAGCAGGCTCCGTGATAGGCTGGCCAGCCTATGGGCTAGGCCGGCCGGCCCACTTTCATGGCCGTTTGGCCCAAGCTTCGGTGTGGTGTTTTCTAGAACCTTCTAGAGTTATCTTTCACAGTTTTTGCGGGTTGAATCACTTGTTGTCGTCAGTTTGCTTATTTAGAGTGTATGATAGTGGTCCCGACAGTTGTTTTTTGGATAAATCCTCCTACATACAAATATTTACCAAAGCTCATGTAATTCATTAGTTTAAACCCCTATACCTATGTTTGGTGATGGAATTAAATATAAATGCAGGTTATGTTGATGGTTTATAATTGATGTTAGTGACCATCAACACATTTCTTTGCCCGCAAGACTTCTGATGTACCTATTCCCATTTGGATAGGGAATGTCGATTTCATCCTCATCGAACTCCTGGTTCATCCATGTCACATCCACCCTAGCATAGTTGGGTAGGATCGGCTTGCTGTCGTACATGGCACCGCTTTTGTGTAGCCCTACTATTCCCCTAACCACTTCCTTCTTCCTCTGCACCCTACCAAAGGGCACCAAGAGCATGCAGGGCGTTCATTACACGATGTCGTCGACCAGGTACCTTGGGAGTCATTCAGTCGACGGCACCATCTGCCCTTGTACAACGGCTTCACCCTGTGGTAGCAGCATGCCAGCCTAGCGAAACAGCTGCAACCTCAGCTCCACCATCTTGGGGTCATTGCTCGTGAAAGCGTCTTGTATCGACCCCTTGATTATGTCCTTCACTACCTCATCGTAGCCTTTCTATATGAGCCCTTCCTTGTACACCTGCCTCATGTGGTACGAGCTCGCGTCAGATTGCTAGGACTCCACGGTCTTCTAGCTCTGCCTCGAGGAAACGCCACATACGCAACCGCGGTGCTCGAGGTTTCCCAGTGCCTTAGTTAATACGTCCCTCCCTTAGCGAGGTTCGAATGACCCGCTCTTCTCGGCCGCAACGACCACCATAATCCTCTTCTCCACCTCCTCGATCTGTGGCTCATTGTACACCTTTTGCCCATACCTTGTCCTTTTCGGCTCATTAATTTGAGGCTCGTCCTAGTTGTTGAAGTACTTATTCATCGTAGTTGTCCGGTACTTGTGCTTTTTGACAAGGAATCACCTATGCCTCATGTACACCATCTTTTTGGATGCATTAAGGTAAGTGTAGCAGGTACTATCAATGCAAACTATGCAACCAGACTTACCTTTGATCTGCCCCGATAGAGTGAAAAAAGACTAGGGTAATCGGTGATGGTGACAAAGATGATGGCTTTTAGAGTGAACTCCTTCTTTAGGGACGCATCCATCATCTTGACCCCTTCTTCCCATAGTATCTTCATGTCCTCCATGAACGACTCTAGGAACACATCTATATCATTGCATGGCTGCTTTGGTCTAGAAATAATTATGGTCAGTAAAATATACCTACGCTTCTAACATAGCAAGGGAGGTAGGTTGTAGATGGTGAGGATGACCGGCCAAGTGCTATGCAAGTTGCTGAGGTCATCGAACGGATTTATCCCATCGGTACTCTGAGTGAACCTGACGTTCCTCGCCTCATTGCCAAACTCCGAGAACTTGTTGTTGAAATGCTTCCATTGCTTGCCATCGATGGGGTGTCGTAGCTTGCCATCGCCCTTCATTCGCTCATTAGATGCATGCTAGGACATTAGCTTGGCATCCTTGGGGTTCTCGAATATAGCATGCAGACGATCATGGGCAGGTACCACATTGACAGGGCCAAACTTTTCCTCTACGTGCAACTTTCTTCTTCCTCGTCCTTAGGAGATGGGATCTGCTTCTTGGTATTCTTCTTGGTCATCTTCTTCTTCTTTGGCCCTCTTGAGGCTCCCTCATCATCCGCGTCCATGTGACAACCGGCATTCCTCTAATATCGACTCGCACCACATGGCGGACAACTCTACAAGTTCTCATACTTGCCCCGATATAGGATACAGTGGTTAGGGCAGGCGTGGAACTTTTTAAGCTTCATCGCCATTGGCCCGATCAGCTTCTTTGCCTGATAGGTATTGGCAGGCAACTTGTTACCCTCTGGGTATGTGTCAGCAAGGATACATAACAGGTCATTGAGGCTAGTGTTGGACCAGCCATGGCGAGCCTTCAACATCAGCATCTGGAGGTTAAAACGTAGTGCCATCCATTGCTTCGGACAGTCCTTATAGAAGGGATCAATTGTCACCTCCTTCATCTCTCTAAAATTCTCCAGCCACTCGGGCTCCAAAATAGAATGTTGTCGTGGTCCAGACAGTTAGCAAGTTCCTCAAAAAGCTCTACATCTTGGGCTCCATCACACCAGTCGGCTCACCGCCATCCCCATCATCGCCTTCGTCGTCGGCCATGTCTTGGAGCAGATCATCCATCATGATGTAATCATGATCTATATTGTCACCAGTAGCATTGCCGTGCCCGCCAGTTGCTACTGAAGAGGATTGTTCTCCTCTGTCAGGTTTTGCATTCACCGCCGCTGTTGTTGTCGACGATTTTCCTCTAGATGCACCTGCACTTGGAGCCCCTACTTCACCATGAAACTTCTAGATAGTGTAATCCTTGATGAAACCATACCATACTAAGTGAGATTTCACCACATTATCTTTGTGGGCAAGAAGGTTCTTGCGGCTATTACACAGACAAATGGTGTGTTCCTGCTTTAGACTCAGACGATGTCTTTTCGAAGTGGCAACAAACTTTGTCACATGATCTAGGTAATAAGAATGCAGCCTTGATGTCTTGTACATCCATTCCCTATGTATGACCGCAAACCTTGCACACACAAATAGTGAAAATGGCATATAAGCAGAGCAGTATGGAAAAATGTAGCCGGGTAGCTCTAGATCTGATCTCTCTCTCCTCCATACAGATCTAGATCTAGATCTAGAGAAAAAGCAACCAAATCATGGAAAAGAGAGAAGAATGAGGATTGGTGAGCGAGAATCAACCTATTGTGGTGCCACCTTCAACAAATCCACGGGCAAAATATCTCCCCCTACAAAATGACCAATTTTTGGGGGTTTGAGCTCAAAACCCGCAAAAATGGAGGAGACATGGGGAAGAAGGGTGGGTGCGGCTGTATTTATAGCCCGGATTTAACCGAGGCGGGCACTTCTGGTGGGTAATAGGCTTCCATCTGTAGCAAAAATGGTGCACCTCTCGTGAGAACAACATTATAGTAGAAAAGAGTTACTTAACCGAATAAGAAACTTATAAGGGGAGGAACAATGCAAGTATGTAATGAATGATTTATCATGATGCATGCATGTTCCATACGTCCTCACAAACTTAGGAAAATTGAAACATCTAGCGACATACACGGTGGCATACATACGTTCTCTCATATATAAACATAACTAGTCGGGCTACATGTTTCGTTGTTAGCGTACAAGCATAAGAATTTCATTTTAGCCTAGCCCCATAATTATATAAATACAGAAATGAAAATCTGGTCTCTAGGTTGAATACTAAATATTTCCATATATATATACTTCCGTATCAAAGCTACCCGAAAGTAAATACATCCTATATATACATATAAATATGCATATATAGCCGTATCAAAGCTAACCGACAATTAAATACCTCCGTATATATATGAGGCATATATATACTTTAGTATCAAAGCTACCTCTCCTCTTAGACCACACGCTCACATCTTGCAGTCATCCCACTCATCATCTTACCTTGGGCATAGAGGCATTTGATCCATACATTACCACACAAGTGAATAGCATCCATACAATAGCACGCCGTATGGATGATGAAAATAAAAACCCCATGTTAGTACTTATTTAGCCACCTAAAATCTTTAACTAGGCATAAGGGAAGTGATCACTGGCACACTTTAGATTCAAATTTGAACACCTATATATTTAGCTATAAGTTGCTAAAACTGATTTTTGTAAAACAAAGACTTTTGTTTTAAATACACATATGGCAATAATGTTGAATCTTGCTCTGATGACAGCTGTAATAGAACCGTCCAATTTATAAGAGTACAAGTACAATGGCAACCACCGGAGTGGTCACGCTTTCATACTTGAATCCATATAAACCCGGTAGTCTGTCGAGTACCTCAAAGGGTCTCGATTCATCACCAACATACAACTAAGATCGTACATGATTCAACATACATGCCACATGTTACATAGAGTTCACAAATACATAGCCATACATCAAAGTATGATTAAAGTTATTACAACCCAAGTTCAAATAAAGTAGTAGCGGAAGCAAAGTAGTTTTTAAACCAACATCTTACACCATTGTTCAAATACTTGCTAGTTTGTGATCACAACCCACAAAAGCATCATAGATTAGATATATAAATGGAAGCACCTTGCCCGGGGCCTACTCCTCGTCTACAGCGGGACAGAAGCAGTTCTTACAACATCCATGATAGACGGTACCATCTACAACAAGTGGGAAATAAACCCTAAGTACAAGAAGGTACTCAGCTAGACTTACCCATCATAAACCAAAAATAAAGTGACTCCAAGGATCATGCAAGGCTTTATAAGTGGAGCTAGCTTGACAACATTTTGCGTAAAAGCCACTAATTAAGCTATACATTTTATAATTCGGTCATCAAGTTAATTATAGTTATTCATCTCTAGATTAGCAACTAACCTGTGTCAAACATGTGGTATATCATTTAGTAGCATAACAATAGTAACCATAGCCGGTGTAAGATTTTCATATTCATAATCCAATTACTACAATGAAGAAGCTCCGTCAAGTTTCTCACTATCCGAGAGAGATGGCGATTCGAATTGATTGCAACCATCTAGGAAGTATTCCTAACACAAACCCAGGTCTACTAGCCACGGTATCCTTAGGTCACCTTTGGTACCAGTTAGGTATAAATTTCGTGGGTTTGATCAGCGCCACACCCTCAGGGACACTACTAGATGCTAGGTCAATCAGGGCTCTAACCTACCCTTGGCCTCACACTGGCTCCCTATACATCCTTACTATCTCTAGTGTGTGCACATTGATAGAACAAGGCTTGGCCTAAGTTGAGCTACTCGGCTTCGCAGTCGGAACGAGTTATTTGGTCAGCTAAGTGAGAGGCGTGCGTTCAAAATGACAAGAGGACCTCTAATGATGCGGTCCTTAATCCGCACAGATGGAATCACATGAGTCAACCTACACATAGATTCCACCCGGCCTTTAGTTATATTATTCAATGGTTCTTTTCCACGATAGCAAATATAGCCAACCATGCTCTGGTATCCACCTATATCTCGCAGGTGACAGGAAATTACCCGACTTCTACCAGTCTAAGCATGGCTAAGCATATATTTGATCCTGGACTTCTACCAGTTTAAAGTATATATCTGGACAAGGCAGTTCTATGCATCAAGTGTTTTCAAATCAACTCTTATAACCTAATGCATCAAACATAAATGACTCAACTGATGTTTTATAAAACATAGGAGGCTTAGAATGCTCCAGGGCTTGCCTTTCAGGAAAGAAGTGGGTCGGTTGTCAGGACACTCTAGAAGTTCATCAGTGGTTGGCTCCTCTCCTTCAGGAGCTACGGGCTATGGTGTCTCCTGATTCTCCTCTGCCTCTTCCTCAAATTCCAATAGGGTTACTCCTTGGGGCAATCCTATATGTATGAGCATGAAATAAGATATCAAGGATGCATAGATAATGACATGGATGATATGATATGATGAAATGCATAATCATAAGTGTTCTTAATAGAAAGGTATTAGGGGTGATAACAAGATTAACTTTCTTTTTACTGAGTAGGCGCATATCTCTTCTTTAGTAATTAAACAAACACCTATTTAAAACATTTTCTGGACTACAAGACAACAACCACTTGTTTTGACAATAACTGAAGTTATATACATCCAAATAATATGATCTTGTACTTTCTGGAAAGCTTATAAAATTTTCTACAACTTTATTTTAATCATCTTAAGGTGATTCAGTAGCTATCTAGGTCAAACAATTCAATCTTTCAGACCTATCCAGAGGACAAGCAAATCTGACAGCAGGTTTCTAATAGCTATAAATCTTAAACCATTTAGCCTATAGCTATGAAATTTTTGGACAAGCAATATTAGTAAGTTATCTACAACTTTGTTATTAACAAGTTTCATAGAAAAAATATTATCATCATGAATATGTCACCAAAACAAAAACTACTCATACAGCCATTTAGTTGAATTACAAAGCAATAATTAACTAGCTACCTATAACCAATTAATTCCAAGCACAACTACTAATATCAACAGATCATATGCATCACAAGCACCCTAGAAAACATCATGGTAAAATTCTAATAACTTATTTACATGAATTTATTAATTTCCTTATATAATAAGGTGATTTAAATATAAATATTTCCAGTACTCAATAAATTCTGAAACAATTACAGTCGCCTACATATGACCCCAATAGTCTACTGTACAAATTTCATTCTATTTGGATAAGTATAGCCATCTCTACAAAAATGACAAGTTGCATAGGCTTATTTTAGCAAAAATAGTTTCACGTAGTGAAAAGTGTCAAAGAATAAATTTATTATTTTTCTTACTTTCATCCTAGCATAAGAACACTATGTAAAAATTTGTATGATCATATGTTATGTATTTTTACCCCCATTTAATTTCACTAGAAACTAGCAATTAATCAAGGTTAAATAGAAAGACCATATTTCTAGTATGTCTACTATAAGTTTAGTATTTTTTCTAGCTAGAGCATGTCAACACAAGACCATCAAAATTGGAATCACAATTTTTGCATCTATGTAGCTCAAGTTATGCATTTTACAAGATATAAACTATTCTAAAAGCACTTTAATAGCTCAATATAATTCTCTTAGAAAAATATCCCAAACAGTAGGTTTCATATTTTTATCAAATATTACACTTCATGATGAATCGAACAAAATTTGGTTCACTCAATTTGAACATTCCTATCTCTAGTTATGAATTTTTGAAGTTTGCAACAAAATCTAGAAAATAAATAAAGAAAAATTCAAAACCCTAACTAACAGATGGGCACCGCAGGTCAACGGGCCCACATGTCATCGGCACAGAAGCAGGGCATGGTGGTTGACCATGGAGAGCTCACCGATGGCGAGGTCACCACTGTCGTGTTCCCCACCCTCTAGCGCACCTAATGGTACCCTCGGTTGGCTCAGCGGATCACCGAAGCTACCTTGACGACGAGCATGGCGGCTCAGCGGTGGCGCACGATGGCGGACTCACCGTATCTAGCAAAGATGTGACCAATCAAGCATGGCTATGGCTTCTACAAACCCTAGCGGAGCTCTACGGTGGGGATCGAGCCACAGTGAAGCGGCGGTGAGCTCCGACACGTGCATGGCGACACGGTGGCGCACAGCGCACACGGCGGCACTTGCCGTTCCAACAAGACGGTGGTTGGTGATGGGTCTTCGTCTTCGGTGATGGTGCAAGGGTTAATGGAGATGTAGAAACATGTGCTAGAGGGGGATGATAGGGTGTAGTCGGTGCTAGACGCGGCGAGCTTGAGCTCGCGGCCATGGCAGGCGCACTCAGTGTGGTCGCATGTTCCCACGTGGCGGTGGTGGTAGCGGTTGAATAGACAATGACATGAGCATTTATGACCTAAGGTGATGATGGACCAAGGGAGAAGAAGGTAGGAGGAGTGGTGTATAAGGCTGGACACGGCGAGCTTGAGCTCGGTGTCGCACCGCGGCCATGGCGGTGACAGCGACTCAGAATGTGGCATCACCTGGGCTCGAGCGGCTACAATGGTGGGTCGGGGAGGTAGAGGAGATGGCGGCGAAGCTGTGGGTGAGACAGATTGAGCGGTGGTGCTGTAGTGGTGGCGTGCTCAGATGACAAAGCTGGGCAGCGGCGCGATGCTCTGCTGCTACGGTGAGCGCACATGAGCGAGAGGGAGAGAGCGAGGAAGAGTGAAGGAGTGCGCGCGAGAGAGAGAGCGAGCGCCCAGCCTCAGCCTTTTAGCATGGCAGCGTGGGGACATGGCAGCATGCACGGTGCCATGTGGTGGCCATGGCCTTCGGTCGGTCGGCCACTATCGCTGTCAACTCTGAGCCGGCGAGCCCAATCAGGCTGACTGACGAAGCAACTTTGAACCCCTAGATCTCCCAAACCAGTTCGAGTTAGCAAAAAATTCACGAATAGAAATTGTAGAGCTACATGAATACTACAAGATTGCTTAAAGGAGTTTTATCTAAATCATAATGGTTTTTAAACTATAAGGCTCCAAATTAGGCTACATTGAAACTGAAACCAACTTTTGACTTAGAAAAAATTTCAAGTCCAGAAAACAACATTTAGTTGATTTTTGTGGGCCCTATTTGACTAAGCTAGGCACTGATTCAGCTCATGACCCTTAATTAAAGTTTGTTACCCATCTCAAGAACTACAACTTTTATTAAGGGTTCACTATCATGGAAATGCTCTAGACTATAGTTCAACTCTAGTCAAAGTAGTATCATGAAAAATGAAGTTTTGAGTAAACTAGGACTTGGAAGCAAAATTGGCTCATGTTATGAATACAAACATTATTCCATTTTCCATCCTAGATATTTCTAAGGTGTTTTTGTGATCCCACAACCATTTCTCACATTGGCCACACATGATCACAAGCATATGTAAGTATATAAGCAACATCACATGTGATAAAGATAAGGTGAATGAAATAAAACTTCACATGCTCATGCTCATGAATGCTTGGATGATGCTTGTGCTCATGAAATACAAGTGCCAAATGCATGCTTAACACTAGGGTGTTACAGCCCCTCCCCCTTATAGAAATCTCATCCCGAGATTTGAGAGACCTACCATTTTTCATAAAAGGCGGGATAAACCTCACGTAAATAATCATCTCGCTCCCACGTGGCATCTTGTTCGCTGTGGTTATTCCACACCACTTTGTAGAACTTGATGACCTTGCTCTGGGTCACTATGTCCATTTCTTCCAACACTTGGATGGGTTTTTTTGTTATAAGTCAAATCTGATTGGAGCTTAATATTGGCGGGTTCAATGGCTTCATCAAGTCTATGAAGGCACTTTTTAAGTTGAGAAACATGAAAGACATTGAATATGGCTCGCATCTCTGGAGGTAATTGGAGCTTGTAAGCTACCCTTCCACTTCGCTCGATGATCTTGTATGGGCCTACATATCTAGGTGCTAGTTTTCTTTTCACACCAAATCGTCGTACTCCTTTCATTGGCGATACCTTAAGGTATACATAGTCACTTACCTCAAATTCGATAGGCCTTCTTCTCTTGTCAGGATAGCTCTTTTGCCTAGACTGGGTGGCTTTCATATGTTGTTGGATAATACGCACTTGCTCTTCAGCTTCTTTGACAAAATCAATGCCATAGTATCTCCTCTCTCTGGGCTCAACCCAATTCAAAGGAGTTCTACATTTTCGACCGTACAAAGCTTCAAAAGGAGCCATCTTAATGCTCTCTTGATAACTGTTGTTGTAATAAAACTCGACTAAAGGTAGTCACTTTTCCCATGAACCCTTGGAAGAGATCACACATGCTTTCAACCTATCTTCTAAGATTTGATTTACTCACTTAGTCTGTCCAGATGTCTGAGGGTGATATGCTGAACTTCGAACTAGGTTGGTACCTAACTACTTGTGCAAGTGCTCCCAAAACCGAGCAGTGAATTGAGAGCCTCTATCTGATACAATGGTTCTTGATACTCCATGTAGTCGCACTATATGCATGATATACAATGTTGCGTAATCATAAGGTCAATAGTTGGTCTTGATTGGGATAAAATGTGCGGATTTAGTCAAACAGTCTACAATTACCCATATCGAGTCAAAACCTTTTCTGAGTAGTTGGGGATGGCGGGCGTGCACGATATGGTCCAGGGAAGCTGGAGGCTGGAGGCTGAAGGTAGAAGAAGGGTGGAGGCTGTTGGATCTTAATCCTATGGTGCAAAAAAAATTAATGTGTTGAAACTGCATAAAACACATAGTTGTGTAGTAGACAGACTCGAATGGGATATTTTTGATGTGGTGGATCCATGCGCTTCGGTTTAGTTTGCAACTTTGCATTCTTTGTAATGGTTCAGATAGCTCATGATTAGTATTTACAAAATCAGAACTATCTCATAAAATAGAGCAAAAGAACTATTTCTGTACCTTCTGTATTTGCTCTGATGACCCATTCATGCAAATTAATTGCTTCTATTCAGGAGGAATGCCTAGTGACGCCCTATACCGGGAGCTGTGGCATGCGTGTGTTGGGCCGTTGGTCACATTACCTAGACAAGGCGAGCGCGTCTATTACTTCCCCTAGGGCCATATGTGAGCATCTATGACCTAAGGCAATGACGGACCAAGGGAGAAGAAGGTAGGAGGAGCGGTGTATAAGGCTAGCCACGGCGAGCTTGAGCTCAGCGGCGCACCGCGGCCATGGCGGCGATGGCGACTCAAAATGTGGCCTCTCCTAGGATCGAGCGGCTATAATGGCGGGTCGGGGAGTTAGAGGAGATGGTGGCGGCACTGTGGGTGAGACAGATTGAGCGATGGTGCTACGGTGGTGGCGTGCTCGGCTGGCGAAGCTAGGCGCAGCATGATGCTCTACTGCTACCATGAGCGCACGTGAGCAAGAGGGAGAGAGCGAGGAAGAGCGAAGGAGTGCACGAGAGAGAGAGAGTGCCCAGCCTTGGCCTTTTGGCATGGTAGCGCGGGGACACGGCAGCGCGCGCGGCATCACGCGGCAGCCATGGCCTTCGGCCGGTCGGCCACTGCCGCTGTGAACTCTGAGCCGGCGAGCTCGATCAGGTCAATTAATGAACCAACTTTGAACCCCTAGATCTCCCAAACTAGTTTGAGTTAGCAAAAAATTCCTGAATAGAAATTGGAGCTACATGAATACTACAAGATTGCTTAAAGGAGTTTTGTCTAATTCATAATGGTTTTCAAACTATAAGGCTCTAAAGTTGGCTACATTGAAACTAAAACCAGCTTTTGATTTAGAAAAATTTTCAAGTCTTGAAAACAGCATTTAGTTGATTCTTGTGGGCCCTATTTGACTAAGCTAGGCACTGATTCAGCTCATGACCCTTAAATAAAGTTTGTTACCCATCTCAAGAACTACAACTTTTATTAAGGGTGCACTGTCATGGAAACACTCTAGACTATAGTTCAACTCTAGTCAAAGTAATATCATGACAAATAAAGTTTTGAGTAAACTAGGACTTAGAAGCAAAATTGGCTCATGTCATGAATACAAACATTGTCCCATTTTCCATCTTAGATATGTCTAAGGTGTTTTTGTGACCCCACAACCATTTCTCACATTGGTCACATATGATCACAAGCATATGTAAGTATATAAGCAACATCACATGTGATAAAGAGAAGGTGAATGAAATGAAACTTCACATGCTCATGCTCATGAATGGTTGGATGATGCTTGTGCTCATGAAATCCAAGTGTCAAATGCATGCTTAACACTAGGGTGTTACATTGCCCGCCTTAGTTAAGCATTAACCGAGGCGGTTGCTGTGCAGGTTGCCCTGCCTCGAATATCTGAGGTAGGCAACCTGGCCGCCCGCCTCGGAGCCCCAAACCCAAACGCTGTGCAAAACACTTTGTGTAGTAGTGCGGACCTCCCTCTCATTGCGTGCGACAAGTGTAAGCAGAAGACTGTGTTGAAGTACAGGGTGAAGAAGGAGGGTCCCAACCGTGGCCGCATCTCCTACACGTGTCCAGATCGCAATGTGAGTTTTCTTAGCTACGTTTTGTTATGGTTTGTAGCCCTTTTGTGATGATTTTGATTAAAGTTCTTGATTTGGTGTCATAATTTCAATGGGATGGCACTGAATCATGTGATGGTTGGTACTGGAAAGAAAAGTAGGTTAAGCATGTGCAAGAATCAGTTGAGGCAGCTGATGAGAGTGCCCCTATGCATGAAGAGGCAGTGAACGAAGAAGCCCATCGATCAAGAACTAACGAAGGATTTGTATGTTTTAGTTAGAATTGGTCACCAAATCCTTATTCTGTTGACATGCATTGTAGGTTTAGTTTATTTAGTGCTATTTGGGATTATCTATGTTGTATCAAGGTTTTAATAAATTAATGTTCGAGTGAAACAGCTCTTGTATAGGATATGAAATAATCATGTTGAGTGATGAACATTTTTTTGTTCATTTAATTAACTAATCATGCATGTTGTTTAATATAGGTTATTAATTAATTAGGGATTTTGGTGTTTTTACTTCTACTCCAAATCTTAATGGTGATTTTACTCCTTCTTTTTTAACTTTGTCTCGTTATTTACAAACGAAGCGGCCGTTTGCGCCTGCTTTTAACACCGTTTAGACTGGCGGGATTAAATGGCAAAAAAAAAAATGAAAAGAACCTAGACAAAACGACAGCACTGCCCCCTCCTGAATCACTCGAATGGACACGGGAAGGAAAAGCGTCGGGCTCGGGCATTTCCCCATCCGACGGACTCCGGAGTCGGTTTCGGCCACTCCCGGCGCCGAGGTCTCCCGGCGGCGTGGTCTTCCTGGCGGCGAGGTGTCCCCCCACGGCCTTCCCCTCCCCCCGGCTCGTGCCCCAGCTCGCGGCGGGGTGCCCTAGGGGCGCGCTCCCGGTCCGAGCGGGCAGGCGAGCGGCAGCGGCTAGTCCCCGCCGCGGCTCCCCCGGCTGGCGGCGCCGGCCACCATCCCCGGCGGTGGCACCCCCACCCCTGCCCCTGCCTCCCCACCTCCCGCAGCAGCAGGACGAGGCGGCGGCGCAGGTACTGCTCTAGACAGGTTTCTATTTTGAGTTAATTTGTGTAGGGAAGTGCCGCCGCAGCTGGCACCGGCTCCTGCTCCAGTCCGCGCTCAAGCTCCCCGAGGCCTGCTGAGCCTCTCATCGTCGGGACCCATGTCGTTGCTGGATTTGTGGTCCGGGACTTTGGGTAGAGGATGAGCTGAGGAGATGGCGTGTTTTGGAGCAGACCCTTTTAACAGCTAAATCTGCTTTGGAGTTTCACTTTCCGTTCAATGTTCTCATGTCTTGTATTACTGTGTCTTCTTTGTTGCAGGATAGGAAACACCTTTGCCATCTAACTGAAAACACCTACTACTCAGTTTTCATTTTTACGGGCAAGTAGGAGTTTCAGATGTGCAAATAGGAGTTTTAGAATAGGCTCAGGATGATCATGGGACAGTAAATGGGGGAGGACCTGGCCTCATTCGATGTGCGAGATATGAGCCTTGGACAGCAGATCGAGTTCGCGATGTACAAAGTTCGCCTCAGGAAGGCAACTAGGCAGTACCAGCCATGCTGACAGATAGATTGATGGCGTAGCCTTGCAGGTTCTTAGTTCTTGCGTAGCTAAATATTCTTTCTTTTTCCAAGCTGTGATCCGATACTTCCCAGTTTATATTGACACAGACAATTGTTGATTCGTTTCCCTGTAAACATTGGCTGCTATCTGCCATATTTAGTTGACAGCTCCTACTTAAATTTCAGGTATACTAATAAAGTCATACATGTATTACATTACCTACAATGGTCTATAGCTGCTAAAAAACTTACCAGTGTCACATTGTGTGATGTATGTTTATGAACTGCTATTAGTCATTACACAAATTAAATCTATTTGATGGCATATTATATGCAAGGTAAAATTTTTGCTGTTGAAGAATTAAATCTAACTTGTGCACAGAATGTCCAAACACTGTTGAAGATCTTTGGATCTTTTAAGCACACCACATGTGAAAGTAGGGGTGAAAACACAATATCATAATAAAACAGGGGTAAAAACGCATGTGCAAAGTTGTCCTTTTGTCTAAAAGTTAACACTGTTAGAGAGACTTCACAGACCAGGGGGTAAAGTCTTCATTCGTTTTGAAATTGCAAGAGTAAAATCACAAAGTTAAAAAAAAACGAGGGTAAAATAGCCAATGCGCTTCAAAACAGGGGTAGAAATGCTTAAGCCCCAATTAATTATGTTCAAGTTTTTGATATGGTCATGTAATGCAGAAGAACCGGCAATGGATGTACAACGCTAACCGCCGATCCCAAGAGTTCATTGAGGGCGTGCATGATTTCATACGTGTGGCCGAGGCAAACACGCAGAATGATTTCATGTGTTGCCCATGTGTTCTCTGTAAGAATCTGAAGGATTATGCTTCCTCAAGGACCCTTCACGAACACCTGTTTAGGTCGGGTTTCATGTCAAACTATATTTGTTAGACCAAGCACAGGTATCATTGTGTGCCGTGTGCCACTTAGGATGTTGTTCTGACGACCATGGAGCCTTTCATGATTTGCATCCCCAATTCATGTGTATCGTTTGGTTTTCTGAATGCAATGTTCTTCATGTTGCAGTGCACATTGTGCAAATTTTTGTGGGCGTTGCAAGAGGCATAAAATTTCAAGGTTTTCATTATTGGTCAGTAACAATACTGATGACTGTCGCAACCTCAAGTCATTTCTAACATCACAAAGCAACCTTTTGAACCTACCAAGACACCTGCTCTCGATGACAGTTCAGCTCTAGTCTCCCAGCACCATCACAAGGCTGGTTGCACTATTCACAGAGTCGCACAACCAGCTGCACCTCCTATCCCTCCATCAGGTGCCTCTGCTTCTACGGGCTTTCCTCCTAATCAATCATCCAGCGCCCTCTGTATTTGTTGCCAGACTATACCAAACAACTCAAGTTTACATTGAGTTCCAAAATAGTTTGATACAACAAAAGCTTCATTCAGGACCATCCTTGGCAGCCCAATGCTGCATTGCAAATAGGATGGTGATCTTCAATATACCTTGTTTTTGGCTGATGCTTCTAATCATCCTCCATCAACCATTGCATGATCAGTTATACGATGGACGGTGATAGCAACCTCCACGATAGGCATGCGGTGCTGTGATCTCCAGTTCTCCACACACCTATAAACTCATTCAAAATGTTCAGTTCATCAGAATGAATTCTTATATAACTGAAGATTTTTGCTAAATCTGTAGGCGAACTGTTCTTTTATCCAAATATTCATGCAGACAAGAAGATGCACTCTAGTTTCATGCATAATTAAAAATTCCATCATGGTACTTGAGGAACATTCCAAGCATAAACCATAATTAAGGGCACAAGCTAGATACATCAAAAAACATATGCACATCATACATTTGTTATCTGTGGCATGAAAAAAGTTTTCTAGTTATTGGTATCAGTATAACATGACATGTTAATCTGAATTATCAAGCACACTACTGGAGGGTATCTCTGAATTATCAACTACTTAGGAAATGCATTATGTTGTTAGGGTATCAAGCAACAAGCATATATATGGGACATATCTCACAGATTATATCGTATATGACATAATTACAGCAAGCCACAAGCAAGTGCCAATTGCATGCTCATGTCCACAGGAGAAAACTCATGCCTTTCTGGACAGTTACTACAGGCTAATTCTATGTGATAATGATAAGTATCAAGTCAGCTGCCACAAAAACAGACACCTACCGTCATCCAACAAAAGTATAGTAGCAGATAGAACCAAAGAACCTTTTAAAGTATTGTACATGTTTTTAGCTAATCTAAAAGTTGTGTCCTCTCAAGATATAAATTTCAGTAATAAAAAAATGAACCAAAGGACATGTCCTTTTGCTCCAGGCATTGATCGACATTTGATTAAACACACTTTTTGAATAACAGGTTAGCTACTATCACTGCCCGCCAACAATACAGAGCTATAATCAATCTGAACCCGTTATCGGATTTGTTTCAGTAAAACAAGCAGTAAATGAATTGACCTTTTCGAATTATAAACATATGGTGTCTGTTTGTTTCAGATAAACCTTATCACAGATTGTCTCGACTTTTCCAAAACCTGAAACAAAGAATGCACAACTGAACACAGACTTGAAGTCACTACTACTCATGTAATGAAAAAGGTCATGCTTTTTTTTGACCAAATCGGCAGCAGAACCCCCTACCTATATTTTTTTGCTTTTCAAAAATAAAAAGGTCATGCTTAGTAGCTTCTATCTATGTAAAATTGCATCCGATCCATCCAATTCATGAATGCTCTGCTCATGCTTAGTAGCATAGGTTTATTTCAGTTTAGTACTACTGATAGTTCAAAAATCTGCACATCTAAGGGTCAATACATGTATACTGCCACGGGTTGCCAGCCATGGCAGTATACATGTATCAGTATACAAAAAAAATGTAATCTCCAGGCTGGCATCAATCGTCTCATGGCCTCAAGTATGCTTGTGTACAACTATAAAATACATAGCAAAAGTATGATTCTGTACAACTATTTTCTACGCAATGCTACTCTTATTCATTTTCACACATCTGAAGAGGTGCCTCGACAGGTGTCATCATGTAAGCAAGCATCATATATCCCATTCTAAAAAGCTTCAGTAATGGATAAATAGGATAAGTACCTCATCAGTATCATTTAGAGTAAATCGAATTCTAAAGGCCCAATAGATAACAGAATCTTGCAATATCTAGCATGAGAAAGAGGGGATGGGTTGGAATCTACCATTTGGCACGGCCTTGAGCTTGAGCACCGATCTTGTAGAGGCTGTAGAGGCGCAGCTACGTCTCCTCAACGAAGGCAGAGGCGGCGCTGAACTAAACCCTAGGCGTCGATGAAGGCGGAGGAGGCGGCCACCAGCCTCGGTGCTCTCCACGTCGGGTGTGGTTCGTCGTGGAGATAGAGAATAAGGGCACCCTCAAGAGTTAGGCCCTCTTTGGCAGGGTTCTTTCTGGCTCAGGCTTCATGCTACAGTGCCAGAGGAGCCGGAGCCGGAGAAGCTAGAAAATGTGGCCTCTTCGGGCTCCTAGTTCATTTCGCGAGGAAAGAGAAAAACGGCTCCCTGCTACAGTAGCTGATTTAGGAGGAGCTAGAGCCCCTAGGAGCCTTGCCAAACGGCCCGAATTTTTTGTTTTAGCCCTTTTTTTGAAAGTTTTTCATAAATATGCCCCAGGAGGTATGCTTTCAAAATCTGGACCCTTAGCTCGGCGCCATCGTTGGTGGCGCCGAGCTTACACGTCTCGGCGCCATAGATTTTGGCGCCTAGGTCTTGGGCTCAACGCAGACGTGGCGGTGACTTGGCAGGCACCTTGGCGCCGTAGATCTTGGCGTCGAGCTTTGGCGTCGTGGCTATTGGAGCCAAGCCCTGTCTTACGTATGGGCCCTCCCTTCCTTTCTCTCTTCCTCTCTCTCTCTACTGCTCTTGAGCCAGGGCGCCGCCAGCGCTGCCGCCGCCGCGCGTAGCCCCGGCCGTCCACGGCCCTCGCCGTGTCGACTGAACGTGGCCCCAGCCCTCTCACGCTGCCTTGCCGCGCGGAGCGCTGGCCGTCCCATGCTCGTCGCGTCCGCCGCGCGCATAGGCGCTCCCTCCGATGACCCCAGCTGCGACATGGCCCCTGCTTCCAGTGCGCCGTGACCTCGCCGTCGATCCCGTCCTTCGCATCCAACACCTATTTGCCTGCTTAGGTTCATCTAGCCAAGCACCTACAGGGTCCATAGGCATTGCGTACGAGGACGATGACGAGGACGGCGATGAGGTGGAGCAGAGGCACGAGGAGCTTGCCCCGTCTTAGCTCCAGGACGCTCCCTCGACTAAGCCTACACAACCTTCAGGCACTAGGAGACGCCGTCCACCTGACCCTTACACTCCAGGCACCGACGCTCTTGGTCACAAGGGTAAGAGTAAGACTAGGAGGCAGTGAGGGTTTGTGGTAGATGTTATTATGTAGTATTATAGACTTTGTGAACTTTTATTATGAACTATTGTGGACTGTATGGACTATTATTATCGAATATGAACTACTATGGACTATAATTATGGACTGTGTGGACTATTAATATGCTCATGTATATGGTTTCAGATGAATGTGGCATATATTTGTATGTTTGTACAAGTTGTATTGAGGTTAAATATTCATCTCATATTTGTGTATGGATGGCATAAAAAAATAGGGGAAATTATGGCGAAATTTTCTGCCTAAAGTACATATTAATCAGCGGCATCAGTTTTTTCGGTTCAAAATAGTGATTGAAGTCTAAAATTTAATAGGCTTTTCAATCATGGAATCTAGGGGAAATAGCCTTTACAGTGATTTGTCATGTCACCGTCGAATAGACTTTTCAGTGTCCTTCAAAATAGTGATTGAAGTCTGAAATCGAATAGGCTTTTTAGTCATGGAATCTAGGCTCTCCAGTGTCCTACGATGTAGGCTTTTCAGTGATTCTGAGTAGACTTTCCAGGAGCATTTATAACATAATACAACGGCTAGCAAACCTGCCTTCGCCTATATATATGCGTTCTAGGATGCATTGCTAAACAAAAGGAAAACCAAACTAGTATTCGGTTTCATTGGAGTAGGAATATCTGGAGGGTCATCTAGAGGAAAGGGTTTTGGGAGTGGAAGAGGAAAGGGGGGGACAAAGGGAACTCCCATTGTGTGGGAGGGGTCTCTTGGGCCTGATTTCTTTGAGGAACTAGTGTATTAGTTTTCCACCGAGAGCAAGAGCGATTTCACTAAAGAGTGCCCTCTTAGAGGATACGATAACAGGAAGGAAGATTGACTAAAATGCATGCATGGTGAGGACTGCTTAGTGCAGATGTTCACCGAGGGGATCGACGGAGGTCATCGCTTCTTTAAATGCCTGCGAGCATGGGTAATTGCTATTACATTTCGTTTGTTAAATATGTTTCTCGAATACCCGTACAACTCACAGGACATACTTATTGTAGTCTTCCGAGTCCAAAGAAAACTGTGGGTTCACTAGGTGGGTCGATCCTCGACCAATTTATCCGCATTAGCAGTATATCTACTACCTACAGGACCAAATCTTTGATCTACAAAGAGAAGTTAGCAGCGGATACAAGGAAGACGAAGACGACGACAACAACAATGGTGCAAGTTCACAGGAGGCACTCTGCAATGATCCATATTGCACCTGCCCTAATCACAAGAACAAAGGGCCTCCGTCGTCACCCCCGCCACACCTTGGCATCCTATGGTTGTATAATATAAATATTAAAATTGCATGAAACCCTAAGTAGTGACGATTCTTAAGTTGAAAAATCTGACTAATATATACCGAATCAACTTGAAAAAAAAAACTAGGAGGGAGAAAGGATACCTTTCTCTCGAAGATCTATGGATCAAATCAAAGTTTCCAAGGTCCAATATGCCGATTCGTAAGGTAGGCGAAGTGGGGAGAGAAAAAAACCCAAGAGGGAGGAGAAAGAAGAGGAAGAAGGCTCGGGCAGGAAGATTGGGCGCCGGGTTAAAACACCACCTCGGTGCCATAAATCTTGGCGCCGTTCTTGGCACTAATAACCATGGCGCCAAGCTCGGCGCCAAGATCTATGGCGCCAAGGTGTCTGCCAAGTCACCGCCACGTCTGCACCGAGCCCAAGATCTAGGCACCAAAATCTAGGGCGCCGAGACGTGTAAGCTCGGCGCCACCAACGATGGCGCCAAGCAAAGAGTCTAGATTTTGAAAGCATACCTCCAGGGACATATTTGTGAAAAAAAATCAAAAAAGGGCTAAAAACAAAAAAAATCAGCCAAATAGCTCTTAAGTCAGCTAACTAGCTCACAGCTAACCTCTTCAATAATCTAACTCTACATCATCCCATCGTGGGGCCCAGTCTTCTTTTCCCCTCTGCACAACACAGGCCACGCCGATGCACATGAACAGAAAAGCAAGAGACAGAGGGAGGGTCAGAGGGAGATGAAATATGAGCACCATGAAAGGGAGTTCGAGCTACAGAGTGCAGGCGATGATGAGCGCAGGCGGTCCGTCGGCGGTAGGAGCATACATACGGCTGTTTTGGATGCTCCTCACCAAAGCTTGCAAAGGCGGCCGCCGTGGCTTGGTTCGGGCCATCGGCGTGCTCTATAATCCATGTCCATCCTCCTCTAGGACGTCAGATCTAGGGAAGCCGCCCTGCCGTGTGCATGTCCGGCGCCATCGAAGTCCTGCCTAGCCACCGCTGTGCCGCCGTGGTCCTCCCCTACCGCGCGTAGGTCAGGTCATGCAGCGCCACCGCAATCTGCCCCCACCGCACATAGGCCACCGGAGTCCGACCCCTCCACATGCCTTCGCTTGTGCCTACGCCGCTGCAGTCCTCCTCGTCGCGCGTGCTGGCTTCTATCCTCGTGGGGCGTATATGCTTTTGGTGGGATGAAGCTAGATAGAGAAGAGGGAGAGAGAGGATGAGTGGGGACCATGCCTGTCCTCGTACTCTCTCCTCTATGTAGGCAAAATGATGACATAGTTAAGTGGCACTATTAGGGATGTACAAAGAAGAGTACCTTAAATATTGAGTCTGTCTACTACACAACCATGTGTTTTATACAGAACACATGAATTTTTTTGCATCATAAGATTAAGATCCAACAGCCTCCACCCTTCTTCTACCTCTAGCCTCCAGCCTCCATAGATCATAGATCACAGATCAAAAAAATTTCTATGAAAGGACAAATCACAGATCCACCGCCGCAGCCACCGCCACTACCATGGTCGGCGTGGGCGCAAGGAGGCACATCGGGCGCGAGCGTGGGCGCCGCCGCCGCCACCGCCACTGCCATGGTAGGCGCGGGCGTGGGCGCCAGGGCGAGCTCACCGGTCGCCGGCGCTGGTGGTCACTGATGAGAAAAGAGAGAGGGAGAGAGATAAAAAAAAATCCATGTGTTTTTTGTGCTAAAACACATGTGTGTTGTATAGCATTTCTGTGAGTCTGTCTATTATACAACCGTGTGTTTCCACACAAATTACAACAGGGGAAAAACCATGTGTTTTAAGAGAAGCTAGCACACAAATTCCATTAGACAAAAAAGACCCACGCAGACCAGATCTGTTGTTGTTGTTAGATGTAAGTTCTGTGCAATTGAAAAGCCCAATAACTAAGATGAAAGAGAGAGGCCTACTAAACATGTAGCAGCCCATAAGCCCAATAAATAGGAATTCCATAGGAATATAACAGGTATACTTGCGAAAGAAGCAAAGAAAACAGGGGAAAGGATCTGCGTGGAGATCAGATCTACTCTGCGTGAGAAAAGGCGCTGCTCTACTCACATAGAGCAGGAGAAAGCTGGAGAAATCATGCAAAATAGAGGAAAGGAGCATAGATCAGATCGAAGAGAAAGCACAAACCTCAACAACCACGGTTAGCACATAAATCTTATCAATCCAATCTGCTTGTAATTGTTACATCCATGGAATCTGTGGTCATCAGGGAGCAAAAGGATAGCCTACACCTTGTACTTCATCTAGCAATAGGGCCTGGCCCTAGTTCCATGGTGTCCTGGTTCCATGGTTCCTCACTATGAACAAGGAGCAGATCCAACATATATTACGTGAGATAAGAGGTTCATGTAGCTAGCAGAAACACACACACATAGACAGAAAAACACATTTTTCTTGGACAATTTCTATAAGTACTTTTGTAGCCACAGCACACATAAATGTTCCGCATTTCCTATATTCCTCTTGTAAAAGAATTACAAAATCTGAAAGATAAAATTGCAGATTTCAAAATAGTGCAACTAGTATTTCTTATTAATGCAATTATTCTATACATGTATATAATTTAAAAAACCAGCTCATTCATGTATTCATACCACTAGGACTATCATTTCAATTAGCAGTTTTGGCAAGATTTCACAAATACAACCAAAAATACTGCTACATGGCTTTTGTAATCAGACCAAATTTAAACACCTAATGCTAACTATTGCACAATATTAGGTTCAATGCATGGAGAAAAGGCTGTGCTCTGCTCACGCAAAGCAGGGCAAAGGGGCAGAAATCATATCAAAGTGGAACCACAAACCTCAACAGCCAAGGTTAGTACACCGATCATTTGAATCCAATCTCCTTCTGTGTGTTAGATGCATGGAATATGTAATGATGAGAAACTTTCTAACTGTCAAAACATGAAATCTAGATGTTATAACAGAACATGAATCTAGAAAGAAGAACAAGACAACAGGAAATGTCAGAGGCACAATATCAGATTCAGAATTATGAGGAAATGATTCACCAAGAAGATAGCAATAATTATGTAAAATTAATTCTAATTTAAAACAATTGACACAAACAATAAATAAATAAGAACTAATGGCTTCTTCATTTTCTTGCAGGTTTCAATTGCTTCCCTTATGCAACTAATACAAGCACCAGTCAAGTTTGATCAACTACTTGAGGTAAGAAACATAATTCAATGATGCAATGAAAAAAAGAAGAATCTGATAAAAAGCTATATAAGTACTTAGCTGCTTGCTTTTTTTATGAAGCAGAATAATATGTATATCACAATAAGCAGATGTGATGATTATCCAACATCAATGAACTCACAAGAAGCAATTAAGGAAGTGCAGTCAGCTCCTTATCAAATATTTGCAGGCACAAAATGTTCCATTGACCTTTTAAATACCTTCACATACAAAAGGTGAGCAAAATTAGATAAGAAGCTTGTTTTTTGACTAAAATATATTTTAATGCAGGGAGACTACACTGAACTTATGCTGGAACAAATCATGAACTCTTAGGAGGATAATCAGACCAACAGGAATACGCAGGTAAAATTTATAATACCAGTATACAAAAATTACAATTCAGACATATGCAAATTACACACATATGTGCAATGTAAATTCAGCATAACGGGACTGTAATTTCAATGCTTCATTATAAACTGTGCAACAACATGAAGAGATGCAAGGATCATTAACAAAGATGATACTTGGAAATGACAGGAATGAGGTAAAACTATATTATATATGCTTGTCAAACTAGTTGTGTTATATTATAAATGGTAATCATTTTCATTATCAAACAAATAAAACAAAATATGAGCCTTGAAGATCTGGATGGAATCTTTGGACCACAAACTGACTGGTCAATATCAGAGTCAAGGTTGTCATATGAGGTAGATACAAACAGCTGAGCCAATTTGATTACATTTATAAGCAATACAAATATGTACTGGCATCAAAGTAAAACTTATCTTTGCAAAAACAGGATGGAGAAATAGCAATCGTCGTTGATGATGATGGAGCAATGACAAGCATAGCTAATGATGATAGATCTGAAATTCAACAATACCATTGGCAAACCGATGTATTCAATAACATGGACATTGATGAGGTACATAAAAATGATCTCTTCAACTATTTCAGTCCACACTAAAAAAATTATTTGTATTATAAATGACATTACTCAGAAACTAAGACTGCTGCTAATATATTTACAGGTGCAGCATGAAAATCAAGATGATCAACTAATAATGGGAGAAAATAACTTGAAGATCATAGCAATAGAACCAACAAGTTTAAATATTACATCAGCTATAACAGATGATAATGAGCATGTAAATGGCAGCCAAGAACCGATGGAGGAAGAGATTAAACAATTCATCAAAAATGAGCAGGTTGCAGCATCTGAAGGCAACATTGCACCAATCAACAACAAGTACACCCCACAACTATCGATGGAATTTAAGACTAGGCATGATGCTCACCATTTCTTCAACTTCTATGCGTTCCTAGCTGGATTTCAAGTTGCCATAACACATACGACAAGAATTCAAAGTAAGAAGAGAAATAATGAGGTAGTCAAAGTGACAATGAGATGCAATCGTCAAGGGAAAGAAAAGGAACAAAATTCTTTAGAGCAAGAAGAAGCTAAAGTAGACAAGGATGTTGGAAAGATACCGGTAAGGAGAAGGAAAATGAATGTTCAACAAAAGTCAGATTGTCCTTGTGTTATGATGGTGAAAGAAGGAGCTGTATGGAAGATTAAAACTCTTGATTTAGAGCATAATCACGAGCTATGCCCTGGAGATAGGTATCAGCTATTTTTTGGTCACAAGTATATGACAGAAATGGAAAAAGAACTTATCAAGACTCTGAACGATAACAATATCCTGACTAGGAAGATGGTTTCTATTCTATCGTATCTGAGAGGGGGACTTACAGCTCTACCGATGAAAAGGAAAGATATCAGCAACTATAGGACAAAGCTAAATAGAGAAGTTAAAGGATCAGATATGACACAAGTACTGGATTATTTCAGAAACAAACAAACTGAGGATCCATCTTTCTTTTACAAGTTTGATTTAGATGAGGACAAGAGAGTGAGAAACTTATTCTGGATAGGCTGTTCTTCTATGACATATTATGCAGATTACAGAGAATGTGTAAGTTTTGACACGACATATATGACCAACCGATACAACTTACCATTTAAACCATTTGTTGGAATCACGGGACATGGGCAAAGTTGCCTTTTCAGATGTGCTTTCCTGCATGATGAGACAGTGGGCACTTTTAAGTGGGTATTTCAAACTTTCCTTGAAGCAATGGGAGGAAAACACCCTCAAATGATCATCATAGGCCAAGACATGGCGATGAAATTAGCAATAGAGCAAGTCTTCATAAACACAAAGCACATAAATTGCTTGTTCCACATAAAGACCAAATGCTACAATAAGAATGTCAAGGTATTTGCAGCAAACGAAGGACTATATGAAGACTTCAAAGATACAGTAAACAATAGTCTAACAGTGGAAGAATTTGAACGACTTTGGAAGAGAATGATTGAGGAAATAAACCTTCAAGGAAATAACTACTTTTCCAAAATATGGGAAATAAGGAAAAGGTTTATCCCGGTCTACTACAAAAATGACTTCTTCCCTTTCATACAAACCACATCCAGGAGTGAGGCAACAAATGCTAGGTTCAAAGACAATGTAAGGCCAACCTATAGTATCATTAGCTTTCTAAAAGAGTATAATTGGATTGTTGATACCATAAATCAAGCAGAAAGGCTGGAAGACAGCTATAGCAAGCAGAAAAGGCCAAAGGAATTTATATTTGGCTACAGAATAGAGCTGCAGGCACAATAGCTATACAACAGAAACATATTCAAAAAGTTCTAGCTACAACTGAAGGCAACATCAAGGTTGAACTACAGGAGGTTCATAGGTTTAGGAGATATATAGTAAACACTGACCTAACGGAAGGCGAAGAAGAATTTACCTGCATATGTGCAAAATTCAGCAAACATGGGATACTCTGCTCACATATCCTAAAAATAGTCATTGAAAAGAAAATCAGCACAATTCCATACAAATATTTCTTAGATAGGTGGAGAAAATAGGATATGAAGGTACATGTTGAAAGACAAGAAGAAGAAATAGTTGCAACAAGCTCATTGTTGAAATTCAACATATTATTCAGGAAGTCAACAATACTGAATTCAAAAGGATCAAAAAATGAGGAAGCCATGGAATACCTTATGGTAGAATTCGACAAGATGGAAATCAATTTAGATAGAATGTTATCTGCTCAGCAAACATGTGAAGCACAAAATGACCAGCAAGGAAATGAAGAAAGAGAAACTATAGCAGCACAAGCTGGAGATCCATAAACTGAAATAGATGATCCAAAAAGAATTAAGAGAAAGAAAAGGCTACCTAAACCTGTCAGAATGAAGACACATATAAAAGAAATAAAGAAGAAACTGGTGGCAGCAGAAAAGAAGAAAAAGAAGAAAACAAATGACACATACAGTGCAGGTAAAAAATTTGAGTACATACAAATAGAATTTTAGTACATACAAATAGAATTTGAATCGAAATGCAAAAATTCTTATTTATGTGAACTAATAATGTTTGAGAGAATTATTTATTTGGCACTGAAACAAACCAGTGTTTCGTATTTGGCACTCGAAAATTTGAACTTTCTTATCTGGCAACAAGTTGAAATTTCCTTTCGTAAATGGCACTGCCGTCCATTTAGGGCAGTAACGGTGTCAAGTGACCGGCAAAAAGACATAAATACCCTTGTTTGCAGCAGAAACCCATGGTGCCAAATAGGAAAGTTCAAGTATTTTCGTATGGTGCCAAATAGGGAAGTTCAAGTATTTTCGTATGGTGCCAAATAGGGAAGTTCAAGTATTTTCGTATGGTACCAAATAGGGAAGTTCAAGTATTTTCGTATGGACGATATTGGCCTTAACTACTTCCCTCATCCTAGTCACTGACGGTTGGCCCCACGCGTGCTCATCGTCAACTGCAGCCACCAGCAGTTTCCGTATATGTGTACCCATCAACTAATTAGCGGATTGAGATGCTGCAGGCGAACCCCAGGGTGCTACGCCGTCGTGGTGAGCACCAAGAACATCACACTCAACTGGTACTTCGGCAATGACCGCTCCATGCTGCTGTCCAACTACATCTTCCGCATGGGTGGCGCTGCCATGCTACTGTCCAACCGCCGCGCCGACGCCGGGCACCCCAAGTACCGGCCGCTGCACACGGTGCGCACCCACAAAGGTGCCGCGGACGAGTGCTATGGCTGCGTGTACCAGCACAAGGATGGCACAGGCCGCGTCAGCGTGTCGCTGGCATGCGAGCTCATGGCCGTCGCTGGGGACGCGCTCAAGACGAACATCACCACCCTGGGCCCGCTGGTGCTCCCGCTGTCGGAGCAGCTCAAGTTCCTCAGGTCCCTCGTGCTCCGTCACGTCCTCTGCTCCCGCAGCGTCCATACGTACATCTCGGACTTGCCGATGACCAGGAACAGCAGGCTCCCCAGCAGCTGAGGCACCTGCACGCTCGACTGCCATGGCCGAGAAGGCAGCCACGCCATGGCCAGCGAGCGCGCGTGAGCAGGCCGCCACGCTGCTGCCTTCTCGGTTGTCAGTAGAAGCAACTCCATAACGACTGAGGAACCCTGGCATATCGGATCTGCAACAGCCTCAACAGCTCACGCGCACTTCACGCGCATGCCACGCCCTTGCATGCGCGCTCGCCGCGCCAGTGACTCGCTCACCATGCTCTCGCGTGCTCGGTCCTCGCGCTGCCTACATGTCCGCTAGGCGTGCTCGCCCGTTCTCAGTGTACAGCACGGCCAAAGGCCCCAGATGTAATCCTATATATGTATACTATAAATGATCAATGAAAGCTGTCCAGTTGTGCAATCTTATTCTACATCGGCCATGGCAGTCAAGCGTGCAGGTGCCTCAGCTGCTAGGGAGCCTGCTGTTCCTGGTCGTCGGCAAGTCCGGGATGTACGTACGGACACTACGGGAGCGGAGGACGCGATGGAGCACGAGGGACCTGAGGAACTTGAGCTGCTCCGACAGCGGGAGCACCAGCGGGCCCAGGGTGGTGATGTTCGTCTTGAGCGCGTCCCCGACGACGGCCATGAGCTCACGCGTCCACGACACGCCGACGCGGCCTATGCCGTCCTCGTGCTGGTACACGCAGCCGTAGCACTCGTCTGCGGCGCCTTTGTGGGTGCGCACCGTGTGCAGCAGCCGGTACTTGGGGCGCTCGGTGTCGGCGCGGTGGTTGGACAGTAGCGCGGCGGCACCACCTATGCGGAAGATGCAGTTGGACAGCAGCATGGAGCGGTCGTTGCCGAAGTACCAGTTGAGCGTGATGTTCTCAGTGCTCACCACGATGGCGTAGCACCCCGGGGTTCGCCTGCAGCATCTCAATCCGCTAATTAGTTGATGGGTACACACGTACGGAACTGCTGGTGGCTGCAGTTGACGATGATCACGCGTGGGGCCTACCATCAGTGACTAGGATGAGGGAAGTAGTTGAGGCCAATATCGTCCATACGAAAATACTTGAACTTCCCTATTTGGCACCATACGAAAATACTTGAACTTCCCTATTTGGCACCATACGAAAATACTTGAACTTCCCTATTTGGCACCATACGAAAATACTTGAACTTTCCTATTTGGCACCATGGGTTTCTACTACAAACAAGGGTATTTATGTCTTTTTGCCGGTCACTTGACACCGTTACTGCCCTAAATGGACGGCAGTGCCATTTACGAGAGGAAATTTCAACTTGTTGCCAGATAAGAAAGTTCAAATTTTTGAGTGCCAAATACAAAACACTGGTTTGTTTCAGTGCCAAATAAATAATTCTCTCATAATGTTTTGTAGGCTCCCTAGTGAAGCCAAAAAGAAAGAAAAGGAAGGAAACATCAAATGGTAGCATTGATCACCAAGCAACAGAACACTGAGGACATGGTAATCAAAGATGATCAATAGAAGGAAAGCGAAATTTATCAATCAGAAGGAGGGATGCAGTCAAATTCAATGGCCAATTAATATATGTAATTTGTTTAATGAACAAGATGTTTCATTCTTAAATTAAATTATGCCTAGAACTACAATTGCATATGCTGAGAACTAAAATTGTAGTGCCCAGTAGCTACAAATTATATTGTTGGTGATTGCAATTGTGTAACCAATTGTTTTATTTGTCTTAGAGGACAAAAAATTGGTGTGCTTGCACAAATCACAAAAAACAAACTTCGATATGTGTTAGCACAAATCACATTAAACATTTTTTCTATGTAAGGACAATGTAGCATCTGGTTTTAAGAACAAAACCAGATACACACCATATGTGAGTCCAGGAAGTCAAATCTCATATATAGCCACAAATAAGGGTAATATCAATAGACAATGCTTAAATACATAGCGTATTAGTATAAAGAATGTAACCTCAGAGTATAGACAACGAAAAGACAACTCCAATCTTCAGGCGAAGACTCCAAATCCACAGGGACAACTGACTGGTTGATCACAAGCCTAATTTCTCTAAACTCTAGCAATCTGGTACCCATCCGGGATTTTTATCCAAATATTTGAAAAGTAAAGCAAGCGTAAGTACATATCGTACTCAACAAATATAACATGGGGTTCATGAGGCTTAAAAGGCTGACACTGGTTTAACTGCGATTAGCTTTTAATAAGTCATTTTTAGCAATTGGGTGGCAACAAGTTTATCACAAGCCCATAAACACATGATCAGGTAAACATGAATAATGAATAGCATAAACGGTAATCATTAGTGAGCATCTTCATCATCAGTATCATCTGTGTCCATCCTCTATTCCGTAAGGGTTCCAAGGCCGCTCGTGACCGTGAGCACGGCTGATATACCAGTTTTACACTCTGCAGAGGTTGTACACTTTCACTGTGAGTCATGATTTACCCTTTTGCCCGAGGTGATCAGCCTCTTGACCCACTACCAAGGAAGGTCGACAAGGTTCACTATGAAGCCTTTCAAAGGTTCGTCTAATAAGTTAGGGCCGCTAGGTTTCTATGGCCTACGAATGTAGGGCTCCCCTTTTGACAGGCACAATGATGCACAGCCTATACACTAACAGACAGAGGCTGCACTATATCCAACCCGGAACACACCCCTCTTGCGTCATAAAGGTAACCACTAACAAGCTAGAAAAGGTTCTCATACTGAGCTAAAGCTAGAGCCATATAGCCCTCACAGCTGTAGTTGAGCACCATAAAATAGCCTAATGCTCTAGCCCCCTTATTCTATGTTGCTAAAAAGCATCTTTTAGTGTTTATTGCATATACCATTAGTCAAGTTACAAGATCATGGTTGTAGTTGAGTACTAGCATCAAACAACCCAATGCAATACCCCATAGGTATCAAGGTACAAGGTAACAAAGTACTAGGACTTCCTTAAAGGCAGTCAAGGTAGACACAAGCAGTATGAATTAAATTATTAAAGGTGAATATGTAACAAGGAAGATCCCATGCTATACTTGCCTTATACACCGATCCTTCGGTAAGCTTTAATCTTCCACGTTCTTCTTCTTCTTCTTGATCACCACGTGTATCTCATCGACTGGACTTAATCTTAAAACACCACACAAGCATCCATGCAATCATACACGAAGCAAACAATAGATCTAAATTAGAACAATACACCAAACATCAAATTAAGATGAAAAGTTTGTAAAACGAATCTACGTCTTACTATGAACACACAGACGCGAAAAGCACACTAATCGGAGCTATGGTGAAAAAGATACATCTACCGAAAGATTTGCTTTATATGTGGAAAAGAAAACTATAGGCTTCATTTATTTTAACTATATAAAAATGATATTTTATAAGTATTATAAATTGAATTAAGTCAAATTCATATTTGATTTATAAAACTAAAATCAAACAAGTCATATTTTATTTATAAAATCCAGTTACATAATTATTAATGAAGATATGATTTAAACCATGAAATTCCAGAAATAGTGACATGTTAAACATTGTTACTAATGCGTAGATCTCGTTGCTATGAATCTAACGCAACTTGAATGGGTCAAAACAGATCTAAAACATAGAAGATATGAAATAAATAAGATTTCCTTTATTAAAATAATAGATTAAATCTATCCTCGAATTTTAAAAGTTCAAAACACACTTAAAAGTAGTATGAACATGTAGATTATGCAAATACGAACCTAACGTAATTTGAACGGATCAAATCGGAGTTAAAACAGAGAAGTTATGGCTAAAATAAAATCAGTGGCAAATCTATAAATAGCTGAAAACGTATTTTTAATCCAACCGAAACAAAGTACGCTTTCCAAGGAAGAAAACAAAATCAGAAAAGACGCAATGGACCATGGGTTCTATTATTGAAAAAGGGAGGGCTCTTTTGAAATTTTGCCCACCGAAAGGGTATGATGTGATATAGGCCGTCCGATTAGAATTGGGTGGTGGAGATTGGATTGGGAGGGTAAGGCATGGCCGGCGACGAGCTACACGGCGGCGGCGCCATTGACGACGACGAGAAGATTTGCGGCGAGCTCGGTTTGGGCAAATCCGAGCCCCATGAGTCACGGGGAAGGCACTAGGAGCAAGAGGGAGGCGCAGAGAACTCATCTAGGCGGTCAGTTGCAATTAAAAAGGAGCAAAGGTAGGCGGGCAGCGAGCTATGGCGGCGGTGGAGCATCTACGGCGTGGGAAGACCAAGATAGCGCGAGAGAGAGATAAAAGGGGTTAGGAGTGCTCGCAATCTCAACGTGAACCTCGGGATCAAGCTTACCGTGATGGAGGGGTGTCTAATCGGCTCGGCGACTCTGGCTTCTCCCGGCGGGATCTAGGCGGCGGCAATGGCTAGCTCAGAGCGATGGCGGTGCGGGATAGGGCGCGGGATATGTAGCGGCGGGCACGGGCATCTGCTATTTATGGCCCTGGAGCCTTGGGGGCATGGCAAACGGAGGGAGCCGTGGGCGGGGCAGACTCGGACAGCGGCGGAAGAGTCTGTGTTGCTCACGAGGTAGGAGGAGGAGCTGACAAATGGGGCCCACCGGTCAGTCGGTGGCAGAGGAAGAGAAGGCGCGCTGGCGGCTTCGGCTGGGCCACGGAGCTGGGCTACTCAGAGCGAGTGGCGTGGAAACTGGGCCGTCCGGGGCTAGAACGGGCCGCGCGGAGGAAAATGAAGAAAGGGCTGCGCGGAGGGGAAGGAGCAGGCCGGTGCTGGGCTGCCTGCTGCCACGGGCCAGAAGAGCGAAGAGGAATTTTCCATTTTTCCAAATCTTTTCAACTTTGTTTCCAAATTCAAATCCAAATGCAAACCAATCAAATTCGAATAGGATTTGAAATACACTTTTTAATTCAAATTAAGAAATTTTGGTAAGTTCTCCAAAAATAAATTCTACACCTTTTTAAATTCTTTTATTTTTTTTCTAATTCTCTTTTTCCTTCTTTTCTTTAACTTCAATGCCCTTTCTATTTTTTCTCAAAAGCAGTTTGAATCTTTTCAATTTGAATCAAATCCACACAATTCAAAGAAACAAATGCACCGGCATGTATGCACAAACATGTTGCTAAACCTTATGATGAATTTTAATTTAATGAAAAATTTTATTTTCCTATGTTTTCATGTGCACAATAATTCACAAATAAATCATTTTAACTCTATTTTCAAAAGTGGCAAATTTTGGGGTGTTATAATTCTACCCCCTTAAGATGAATCTCGTCCTCGAGATTCGGAAGACGTTGACTAGGAGATAGAGATACTTCGTTCTTGGATTCTTCTCTACTTCCTGACATGGTTCTATCGTCTTGTTAAGTTTTCCACTTTACCTTGCATACGTGTCAATCTTACTCCAAGTATCTTGCTCTACTAATTCCAAAATTCTGACAGGTACTCCAAACAACTCTCAGGTATCTCCAATCACTAGGCCATCTTTCCTATATTACCATTTCTCTTTCTTAAATATCCATCTTCCAACAAAGCCTAACGAATCTCTTGGTCATAAGGTAATTCTACTACCAATGTTCAAAACATTAGTGTTTTTGGTCAAGTTGCTCAAACTTGGAATACCATTCTTAGTCCTCGGTGTCACCCAAACCTTCTTAGCATGACTCTCCATTGCTAAGGGCATCGGCTGCGACTTTTACTTCTCCAAGTGTTAGCACTTTTCCAAGTCATAACCAATTTCATTCCAATGAAGATAGCACAAGCTCAAGACTAACTTGGTGAAGATGTCCTGTAGATTCTTGTGATCCTCCTATATGTCACTTTTATCCCAAGAAGATATTACTTTGATGCTCCACAATGGATAACTCCAGATAACTTGTTAGGTAGTTGAACTCGTGCTTCCTTAGTTGACCTAATGAACCAGGCACTACATGTTTCTTCTTGCATAAGGACACATCCCACACCCTGGCAAGGTGCATCATTATAGCTATAAAACTCTTGTCCGGATCTAGCAAAGCTAATACTTAGATTTTACTTCAACACCTTCTTTGATTCCTTCAAACACTTAACTGAGGTCTTAAAAACTTCTCTAGTAGCTCTATCAATATCTTGATGATCTTGGTTAACCTCCTTTGAACCTTTAATCAAACCTAATTGAGACTCTGAGTTTCTCCCACATCTTTGGGTACCACCACGCTTCCACGGCGCAAACTAGAATGTAGGATACTTCACCTTGCAAATTCTTTACTTGGCTACCCCCCTTAAGAAAAGGTCAACAGGGTAGCTTGCACCTTCTTCTAGACGGATTTACTAGCATAAGGTCATCCTGACATCGCAAATAAACTCTCATGTAGGGGCAAGAACAAGAAATCTGAAGTTCCTTGCGAGCAGAAAACAGCAACATAGTAAAACAGCTGTAACTCTCATTCTGTTAATCCAATGAAGTTGTAGTTTATATCGTTGGAAATCTTATCAAATTATCCACAACTTCCTTATAGAACACTTTTCCAAATTCTGCAGTTAACTTGGTCAAAAATAGTGCACAAGAGAAACTGTTCTGGGTTCCAAACAGCACAGATGCATCGGCTTGTGATTTTTGTATCTCCATAACCAAAATAGATATCAAGCTGATTCTTGCGCTCAGAGAAAGATATTGAAGTCTACTATTGTCCAGAAGTTTCTCATGATTTTTGGTTGTCCAAGAATAGAGATATAAACCGAAGAGTGCAGACTGCTCTGAAAAGACAGGATAGAGAGAACACAAGAAAACCATACCCCAACTATTTGTTTCACTAATCCTTATACCTTAGGCCTATAAACTAAATGAAATTGTGGGAACACCCAACAAGATCATTGCAATCATTACATAGATGTAAAACAATCATGAGCATAATGACAATTCAACAAGCAATAAAGTGCACAATTCAATCATTGACTCAACTTGCGATACTATCGTTTTTATTACATAATGGGTACAAACTCCTATCCCTTAACTAAGGATCTTGGGTAGTCTAGCATGACTTCCTCATTCATCACTTTCACCGAATGCTTCTTTCGGGTTGGGTATCACTGACCTTTTCTGGGAGCAACTTTGTAGTGATCCGACTCTGGCCACTTCCTTGGTACAATTGTTGATTCTTCCGTGGGCAAAATTTAGCATAATGTCCTTCTTGTTGGCAACAATAACACATGATCTTAGCCGTATCTTTTGTGGTGCAAGATTCCATAGAATTGTTGCTAGGTGTGTTGCTAGCTTGCTGACTCCGAAGGTTCATCTTCGTTAGACTTGACCACTTTTTAGCTCGTTTGATCTTTCGGGGTTGAAACTCCTTGTAGGTGATCGTCCACCCATCTATGCATACCTCCGGTGGAAAGAGTGGAGTAGTCTTAGCTTGAGAAACTTCTGACTCTTTACAGTATGAGTTGATCTAACTAGGGATTGGAGCTGGATGTGATAATAAAGTAGAACTCAAATGTTGATTGTTTCCCAATTCTAGCTCTGGAGAGACTTCCTTTCTCTTCTTATCCACATTGTCCTCAGGTACAAGCTGAATACCTTCATACTCAATTCTTTCTCCTAATGGTGTTGTTAGAAGAACCAAATGTTGGGCATGCTTAATCACTCCTTTGCAAGCAGATAACCATCCCTGTCCTAAGATAACATCGATTTTCATTGACTCCAAAACAATAAGGTTTGCCATTAAGTTCACCGCCTTTATGTCAAGACTAACTTTTGGGCATATGTGATCTGCCTTCACTTCACCTCCTAGAGAGTTAATCATCACCGGTTTCCTTATCAGAAGCATAGTTATCTTATGGTCTTCTACATATTGGCTAGAGATAAATGAATGTGAAGCTCTAGGATCAAACATCACTGTGGCGGGAGCTGAGTTTACTAGAATAAAACCATACACAACCTCCTTTGCTCCATGAGTAGTAGTCATTTCCACATTATTCAATCTTCCTTGGATATAGTTTCTCTATACTTTACTTCCTTGCTCCTATTTCCTCTGGTCGAAGGTAGTTAAGGACAACGTAGCTTGACCCCCCTGACCTTTGATACCGGTGGTCTCCTCATTACGACCCATCTATATAGATGAAGAGAGAAGGTTCAGAATAGAGGCAAGGTTTTCATAATAGAACAGAGCCTGAAGTGAGCATAACCTTTTAGAAAATAACAAGGTTGGAGGGAAAACAAGAAGTAAGCCAAGATAAAAGAATGCTAAAATGTCCAGTTCTATCTAGGCTTGCGTCCTACAGTCAGCATTGCTCTAATACCACTTTGTAGCATCCAATTTTAAGAACAAAACCAGATACACACCATATGTGAGCCCAGGAAGTCAAATCTCACATATAGCCACAAATAAGGGTAATATCAATAGACAATGCTTAAATACATAGCGTATTAGTACAAAGAATGTAACCTCAGAGTATAGACAACGAAAAGACAACTCCGATCTTCAGGCGAAGACTCCAAATCCACAGGGACAACTGACTGGTTGATCACAAACCTAATTCCTCCAAACTCTAGCAATCTGGTACCCATCCAGGATTTTCATCCAAATATTTGAAAAGTAAAGCAAGCGTAAGTACATATCGTACTCAACAAATATAACATGGGGTTCATGAGGCTCAAAAGGCTAACACTAGTTTAACTGTGATTAGCTTTTAATAAGTCATTTTTAGCAATTGGGTGGCAACAAGTTTATCACAAGCCCATAAACACATGATCAGGTAAACATGAATAATGAATAGCATAAACGGTAATCATTAGTGAGCATCTTCATCATCAATATCATCTGTGTCCATCCTCTATTCCATAAGGGTTCCAAGGCTGCTCGTGACCGTGAGCATGGCTGATATACTAGTTTTACACTCTGCAGAGGTTGTACACTTTCACTGTGAGTTGTGATCTACCCTTTTGCCTGAGGTGATCAGCCTCTTGACCCACTACCAAGGAAGGTCAATAGGGTTCACTATGAAGCCTTTCAAAGGTTCATCTAACAAGTTAGGGCCGCTAGGTTTCTATGGCCTGCGAATGTAGGGCTCCCCTTCCGACAGGCACAATGACACGAAGCCTATACACTGACGGACAAAGGCCGCACTTTATCCAACCTAGAACACACCCCTCTTGCGCCATAAAGGTAACCACTAACAAGCTAGAAAAGGTCCTCATACTGAGCTAAAGCCAGAGCCATATAGCCCTTACAGCTGTACTGTAAGTTCTGGATGATCACTTACAGATAAGTCCTTAGGGAGAGGAATCTAGAGCACCATAAAATAGCCCAATGCTCTAGCCCCCTTGTTCCATGGTGCTAAAAAGCATCTTTTAGTGTTTATTGCATATACCATTAGTCAAGTTACAAGATCATGGTCGTAGTTGAGCACTAGCATCAAACTACCCAATGCAATACCCCATAGGTTTCAAGGTACAAGGTAACAAAGTACTAGGACTTCCTTAAAGGCAGTCAAGGTAGACACATGCAGTATGAATTAAATTATTAAAGGTGAATAGGTAACAAGGAAGATCACATGCTATACTTACCTTATACACCATTCCTTCGGTAAGCTTTAATCTTCCACGTTCTTCTTCTTCTTGATCACCACATGTATCTCATCGACTGGACGTAATCATAAAACACCACACAAGCATCCATGCAATCATACACGAAGCAAACAATAGATCTAAATTAGAACAATACACCAAACATCAAATTAAGATGAAAAGTTTGTAAAACAAATCTACGTCTTACTATGAACACACAGACGCGAAAAGCACACTAATCGAAGCTATGGTGAAAAAGATACATCTACCGAAAGATTTGCTTTATATGTGGAAAAGAAAACTGTAGGCTTCATTTATTTTAACTATATAAAAATGATATTTTATAAGTATTATAAATTGAATTAAGTCAAATTCATATTTGATTTATAAAACTAAAATCAAACAAGTCATATTTTATTTATAAAATCCAGTTGCATAGTTATTAATGAAGATCTGATTTAAACCATGAAATTCCAGAAATAGTGACATGTTAAACATTGTTACTAATGCGTAGATCTCATTGCTATGAATCTAACGCAACTTGAATGGGTCAAAATAGATCTAAAACACAGAAGATATGAAATAAATAAGATTTCCTTTATTAAAATAATAGATTAAATCTATCCTTGAATTTTAAAAGTTGAAAACATACTTAAAAGTAGTATGAACATGTAGATTACGCAAATACGAACCTAACGCAATTTGAACGGATCAAATTGGAGTTAAAACGGAGAAGTTATGGCTAAAACAAAATCAGTGGCAAATATGTAAATAGTTGAAAACGTATTTTCAATCCAACCGAAACAAAGTACGTTTTCCAAGGAAGAAAACGAAATGTAAAAAAGGCGCAATGGACCGTGGGTTCTATTATTGAAAAAGGGAGGGCTCTTTTGAAATTTTGCCCGCCGAAAGGGTATGATGTGATATAGGTCGTCCGATTAGAATTGGGTGGTGGAGATTGGATCGGGAGGGTAAGGCATGGCCGGAGATGAGCTACACGGCGGCGGTGCCATTGACGACGACGAGAAGATTTGCGGCGAGCTCGGTTTGGGTAAATCCGAGCCCCATGAGTCATGGGGAAGGCACTGGGAGCAAGAGGGAGGCACGGAGAACTCATCTAGGCGGTCAATTGCAATTAAAAAGGAGCAAAGGCATGCGGGCAGCGAGCTATGGTGGCGGTGGAGCATCTACTGCGCGGGAAGACCAAGACAGCGCGAGAGAGAGATAAAAGGGGTTAGGAGTGCTCGCAATCTCAACGTGAACCTCAGGATCAAGCTTACCGTGATGGAGGGGTGTCTAATCGGCTCGGCGACTCTGGCTTCTCCCGGCGGGATCCAAGCGGTGGCAATGGCTAGCTCGGAGCAATGGCGGTGCCGGATAGGGCGCGGGATAGGTAGTGGCGAGCACGGGCATCTGCTATTTATGGCCCTGGAGCCTTGGGGGGCATGGCAAACGGAGGGAGCCATGGGCGGGGCAGACTCGGACAGCGGCGGAAGAGTCCGTGTTGCTCACGAGGTAGGAGGAGGAGCTGACAAATGGGGCCCACTGGTCAGTCGGCGGCAGAGGAAGAGAAGGCACGCTGGCGGCTTCGGCTGCTGTGGCTGGGCCACGGAGCTGGGCTGCTTCAGAGCGAGCAGCGCGGAAACTAGGCCGTCCGGGGCTAGAACGGGCCACGCGGAGGAAAAAAAAAGAAAGGGCCGCGCGGAGGGGAAGGAACAGGCCGGTGCTGGGCTGCCTGCGGCCACGGGCCAGAAGAGCAAAGAGGAATTTTCCATTTTCCAAATCTTTTCAACTTTGTTTCCAAATTCAAATCCAAATGCAAACCAATCAAATTCGAATAGGATTTGAAATACACTTTTTAATTCAAATTAAGAAATTTCGGTAAGTTCTCCAAAAATAAATTCTACACCTTTTTAAATTCTTTTATTTTTTTCTAATTCTCTTTTTCCTTCTTTTCTTTAACTTCAATGCCCTTTCTATTTTTTCTCAAAAGCAGTTTGAATGTTTTCAATTTGAATCAAATCCACACAATTCAAAGAAACAAATGCACCGGCATGTATGCACAAACATGTTGCTAAACCTTATGATGAATTTTAATTTAATGAAAAATTTTATTTTCCTATGTTTTCATGTGCACAATAATTCACAAATAAATCATTTTAACTCTATTTTCAAAAGTGGCAAATTTTGGGGTGCTACAGACAAGGACAAAAATAAGATGTGCGTTGGCACAAATCAGAATTATCAAAGTTCATGAAGTGTTAGCACAAATCACAAGAGACAAAATTTTTTCTATGAAAGGACAAGGACAAAAACTTGGTGTATGTTGGCACAAATCACAAAAAATAGATTTCAACATGTTTGAGCACAGATCACAAGAGACAATTTTTTCTATGAAAGGACAAGGACAAAAAAGAGATGTGTGTTGGCACAAATCAAAATAAACAGATTCAAAAATGTGCTAGCACAAATCACAAATGATATTGACTTGTAATCGCTTGTTAGAAAGACTAATATTGACCTATATACATAGTTCACTGCAAATAATATACAGTCACACAGAACAAGTAAATAGAAGAATACATACCAAACTATATAACTTCAGGAAAAAGCAACTTCCTCAAACATGTTGCTGCTCCTGATAAGAGTTCCACCTCTGAGGGCAAACTTCCTCCATTGGTAACTGAAAACAACCAAATATTTACAACAAGTAATGGGAGAAAGCATGTGTCAATACAACATACAGCACATTCAGTAAAGTATATCATGCTCAAACTAAAAAATGTAATGCATGTAAGATCACTAACCGGATCAGACCGTCATCTTTACAAGAACAAGAGGGACCTCCATAACCCTCAAGCTTGTCCTTGTCTTCGCTATCAAAGGTTACTACACTGACACAGTGGACAAAAAAGACACACTAACACAGAAGGACATAAACTTAGAATAATGGTAAAAAACAGTTAACATCAAGCATCCAAACAAACCATCCAACCAAATATTATCATCCACTTTAGTTTAGCCTCTTGACTGTAGATTAATATTTACAACCATTTGAGCACCAACTATTCTCATCAACGTAGCTGCTTCTTTACAAAGTATCATGCACTCATAGCATGAACCTACACACTACATGACAGGAACCTAAACACAAGATCTAAACACCACACGCAGGTCATGCTCTCTTATAGTACTATTTGTAGACCTAAGAAAAAATATTAGAAACAACTATCAATTGAGTACATGATGGAACAATACACAAAGTGACATTGCAACTAGTATTACCTTAGCATCATATTTCATCACTTTAGATCGACCATCATCAAAACTATTGTATTCATTGAAAATCATGTCATTGACGTGCTTGATACGAAGATGCCCAATATCAGCTTTAGAAAACTTATCCATCAAATAGACATTTAGCTCCCAAAGCTCTAGATTCTTCATCGCAAAGATACCACTATCATTGCTAAAGCTGAAACAAGATACGAGAAAGATAAGACAGAATATTATAAGCGCCACACAAAATGATATGATCTAAAAAATTAAAAAAGACTATACATTACCTACTTCTCAGTCTGCTGAGGTACATCTGAATAGAAAACTTCATATCCATGGAACCCAAAGTCAATTTGAACAACTTCACACTAGATTGTGGTCAAGTTTGGTATCTAAGAGCAGGTAGAGGAAATAATTAGAGTGCAGATATATATTTTTTCTTATTTGAACAAAATTTCACATTGCATTCAAACAAAATGATGTGAATCCATATGATGCTGCTACTTACAAATTCATCACAGATAGCTTTATGGAAATGTGAGTCTGCTCCAAAATGTAGAGTACAGGAATCCAAGATTACAATCAATCTTCGAGCGATATACACAACAACCACATACCACCGATCATAGAAGAGAATTGGAAAATAAAGCTAATAAAATAACACAAAATGAAAAAGAAGGGATTATCAGCACAACTGCAATGCACACAACATATGTGCTAAAGCTTAAAAAATTAAAAGGATGTGTTACTCACATATTGGTTGTATGCTAATGACCTTGCACGATTAGCACCCTTAAAGCATTTCACTGCATTATCATATTGCTCCTTCTCCTTGCTATCATTAGGACCATGATTTCCAATAAAATAGTCCTATAAAAACAAATTGGTCAATATTATTTTATTTGATATAGTTACCACATGTAATTGAGAAAAAAAGAAATAAATGACACTTACACCAACTTTAGAGAAGAAATAATGTTTGTAAGAATTCTTAGGGTGTTTCCTATGGAATAACAATCTGCACAAAGCATTCACTACAAAGTAATGGACCTTTCCTTGAGGCTTAAGAGAACTTGCAAGTGCACTTAATTTCACAACCACTTGCCCATAATCGATTACTGCAAGACTGAAACAAATGAAAACATTTCATAATTACTTGATTCAAGTGTACTCAAGAGTGGTGAAAATGCTAAGGAGGTTGTAAACATTTAAAACTTACTTGGAATGTTCAGTTTCTGCCATCTTCAAAACAACCTCATATACGCCAGTTTCAAGTCTGGACACTGTTATCTTCGAATGAGGCATCATATAAGGGCTCAACTTGTATTTGCTTGGGATCACTGTCCTCCTAGGACGATGAACAACCAACTTTGCACTAGAAGAGTACCAAGGACCTTGGTTTGAAAAGGACTCAGAGTCGTCTGATAAACCATTGCTTCCCATACTTTTTGCAGAAACAGAAGCCCCGCCTCGATGGGATGGAAGAGGTGTAGGTGCCTGCAAAATCAAGAAAAAACATAAAGTTGTTCGAAAACCATAAAGTAAAAATTGACATAATAGGATTCATACTATTTTATTCTATTCTCCAAATACCTAACAAACAAACACACAAACAAACATGGCTGAGAGGTATAAAGAAGGGGACAACAGAAATGCTTCTATTGCCTTTTATTCTCAATATATACAGCACTAGTACCGCTAAGGTACACTAGAGTATGGACAGTACTACAACTACTTGTACTAGCTATTACATGGCAGAGAGCAGCCCCCAACTACTAACAATTGTCCTTCCACTACCATGGCTGTAGCCTAAGCAAATCAGCAGATTATCTCACAAGACAATTGTTCCAAAATGATTAAACTAGAAATGCCAATTTACAATGTCATAGTGTTCTCCAGAAGGGCTGATTGTAGCTAGAGGAACAGGAGCAGTTGAATCTTCAGCAGTCGCAGAATAACCAATAAAAGGTAAAGACTCCATATAGAGAAGGTCCTAATAAAAAAATACTACCATGTTAGTTACAAAAAAGAGAGAAAAGAGAACACAACATATGTCACAATACAAAATTGATCCAATCTAATAAACAAGCTTACAGTTTCAACATTGTCATTTCTTTCGGTCTCAATAGTTTCCTAATTGCCCACATTACCGCCTCCACCAAATGGATTAGACCTCATCCGGTCAACAAACGTCCAACCCTCTGATGCAGGGCAAAATTGGAAGTGGAAGCTGCTCTCAGATTGAACCTATCAAAAAGTGAAAGTAAATCAGGTGCTAGTACAATGAATAAGACAAACATATTAGAACCACAATTTTACAAAGAACAAGTTACAAACATATATTAGCAAGTAAGTTAGGTGCAAACATATAAAAAAGTAAATTAGGTGCACATAAGATCAAACATACATTTATAGGGACACCTCCATGGCATATATTAGCACCACGATTCTGATCTGAAGTAGAAGTTGTTTTCAGCTGCAGCAACACATACTAAATAAGTACAAAAATGTATATACACACAATATGATGATTCAGCAAGGAAGAATAGAAAATGGCAAAAACATGTACCACAGAATTGACTTTTTGATGCATGTCATTGGATATAGCACATCGAATCATAGATATCACTCGATCAATAGGAAAAGTTGTACCAAATACTGGACCGATAGGACACCTTAGTTTAGGGTCTTCAACATAATTTCCTAAATCATCCTCAAAATCAAACATTCTAAAAGATGGTATGCTAGGACTATTAAAGTAAGGAGCCTTCTTCATACAAGGTTTCTCAATAGGTGCTTTCCCTGCTTAATTAAATATTAAATTGGTAAAGAAAGTTGAAACTTACAGGTGACAAGAACAGATATTGCACATATCAAATACCATAATTACAATATTTCAAATGTGCAATTTACTGCTAATAAATGTGCAATCCAAAAATAGGTACTATCCAGTATGATCCAAAGTAGGAGCTGCATTTTCAGCTAGTTGAGTTTCTTTTGAATGACAGGGAATAGTTTTTGGCTCTGAAATATGCAAATTAGGACTAGAAGCAGTTTGGACATTCTTCACTGCACAAAGACCATGATCACTCTAGTTAAGAGAACCAATAGGATTCCTTCTACTAGATGCTTCTCATGCACAAAGACCATGCTCAAACATGTGTCTTGGTTGTATCATAGATTTATTAAACATTTTTTCATGAGCAGGACAAACATGGAGCCTTCTCAACCATATCCATCGAGTGTCTAGCAGCTCCATTAGTTCTTTCACCTACCTAAACAATGACAAACAGATGGAATAAGTTGCATGGGCAAAATAAAAAGGGGTCTGCTGTTCATAAGTGCACGGGCAAAAAGCACAACATAAAAACAATGTGAGTCTGCTCCAAAACGTAGACTAGAATGAAAGATCAAGGTAATAACAAAAACAATGCAAGTTTGTTACCTTTGTTGAATCAAGAGGTATGTCCACTGTCGCACCACGATCATTGTAGAAGCCAGCTGGTTCATGAGGAAGAGGTGGCATCCGAGAATTAGAAGTAGCAGATACACTTCTTTCCTACAGAATAGATAGCAATAGGAAGATCGGTCAAATAATAGTTAAAGAAAACAGGTGGAAGATTAGAACCAGCTGGAAGCTTGGTTTGCATTTGCTAAAAGATAACAAAAAACTATGGCCCTAAAGCTCTGAATTGACAGTACTGTAAGTGTTAGGTGGAGCACATCAAGGGCCAACAGAGTCACAAATTCATGATGCAAGAGCACAAGCAACCACATGCCAATTTCCCGAGGAGAAAGAACTTCGGCAAAGACCTAATGCTACAAACAGACCTCAATTCCCTTGTGCCATTAATAACTCACCACCAAAAAAAATATGCAGTTAGCCCTCAATTCCCTTGTGCCATTAGCATATTGTATCTTATGAAATATTGATGCCAACAGCACTATGTGTAAATTCCCCCATAAAATAAGTTTTCACACATGCACTACAATGAGTAGGTCCCTAACATAACCCCTCAAATACACGGCTGCCAACCCCACACCCTCGAACCCAAGTATCAAATTCCATGTTGAAGCATCATTACTCCCTTGAAAACCTTAGAACAACAAATACAAGCACAACCATGGGGGAATTGGACTTGTCTAGCACTCAATAGCTTGCTGCTGCCCCTACTAGTCACTGGAATGGAGACTTTTACCATACTGATCATTGAAGAATAGACATTTAAAGATAGCAAACAACACAAACCCAAATAAAACAAATACCAAACAATAGAAAAATGCTGCAACCTATGCCTATAAAGTATTTTGTAGCACTATCTACAAATAGCAGTGAGGTGCACACATAGGAAAAATAGGAACAGGGAAACATAGAAACTCCCTTTTAGTTCAAAGCTTCTGACGTTTACTTGTAGCATTAGAATTTATGACCGGGGCTTCTTCAACAACTATAGGATTATCCTTTGTACCTCCAGTTCCAGTATGATCCAACACACTTGCCTAAAATTCAAAAATACATTATTCAGGGAAATAATTTTAACTAAAATCACTATTCTAAACACAATAACATAATCATCAAAAGAAAATTTTGAATAGAGATGATCCATCAATTTAGAAAATACAAAACTAAAGGAAAATGAATAAGATGTAGGAACATTGACCTCAGCATCATCTTTTCTGCAACTGAGAGGGGATTTTCCAAGATGTTGAGATAGTCCATGTCGAGTCCTAGAAGCTACACTATCAGGACTAGAAGTTTGTGATGCATAGTTTTTCCTCTTCCTCTTCCTTCTACATGAATCTACAGCTGAATCTGTACCTAAAAATATTCATAAGAGTATGAACAAGACAAACAAAGTTAACTCAATGCTAAAACAAAGGTACAGATCACTTAATGTACCTTGAACTAATGAGTTATTGGAAGGAATAATTTCAGTTGGCTGAGAAACAACACAATTGTTACTACCAAAAACATTGTATGCACTATCTGAATTAACTTTTTTAGTCACAAAAACTTCTTTATCATTAATTTTAGTAGCAACAGCCATTGTGGGATCCACATCTTCCACATTAACTGCAGTAGCAGCAGCCAATGTGGTATCGAAAACATCTTCCACAATGGTATGAGTTGAACCAGCAGGCATTGGGGTTCATAGTCATAAGCCATTGCATCATTATCTTTGTCACTAACATTGGCTGGAGAAGGGATTCCGGTAGTAGAATTCTTAGGCAGCGGATCATCATCAACTGCATGACCATGACGCTTTTTCATGTACTAGAACATTGAGATGACAAGTTTGTCAGGGCTCCTAAAACCATGTGTTGTGTGATGTACTTGGAAAATGCCACACAAAGCTTCATTGTCCTATCATGTCAAATTAATAGTACAATATGAATCCTTCAAAGTTCAATATGGAGTCTAGGTAACAAAATATTGTGGATTCTACATATTAAAATAGCAATGAACTAAACCAGTAATTTATTCACAAATATTAAACTAAATGAAATACTCATGAACATACTAAACAAGGCACCTACTTGTTCATCAAATAATCTACAATCAGTATACAGAGAATCCCTAAAAGAAGCACAAGCATTAACCGATAACAAAGATTCAACATAACAAGTTTCCTCAATAGATTTGACCTACACAAAATATATTATAGTTAGTTAGTCAGTAATCTAAACAAGAACAAAACAAACATGACAACACTCATAAAACCTCAAACCAAGACTTATCAGACGCTTTCCAAACTTATCAGCAGAGACACAATCATATGAAGCATATTTTTTATCATTGAACCTTTCCAACATAGAATTCTTGGCAAATTTGGGGGAAGCTGGTGACAAGATCCAAAGTTCAGGAAGTCTAGATAGTAAGCCTACAAGAAATTACAAAGTGGTTAGTAAATACATTACATATAGATGACAAAAAGGAATTGATAGGAAAACAAGCAAAGGAAAAAAGACATACTGCAAAGAAGTATATACAGCCACCGATTGTCCTTCTTTGCTTTTTTCTGTATAATGATATTGAAGCAAACAACCATTCAAATACAAACTTGGACCAGTCCTAATCTTTCACAATCGAAACATCAATCAAAGCACCTAGATACTTGGGGCTAGGAAGAGTACTTGAGTTTACACACAGGAAAGTTGACAATGCAATAACCATGAAGTATCGGAAGATGTCATCATCAGACAAAGTGTTGCCTACCAACTTCTTGCCAAAGGTTTTGATGAGGGGCAACGAAATCTCATTGATTTCTTTAAGAAAATTGGCCTTTGTAGACTCATCTTTCTGCTACTTGATGTCTTCACCACTAATTGGAATCCCTAAGAATAGGTGAACTAATTTTGTAGAAAAAGGGACTATTTTGCCTCCAACAAGTATATCAAAACAGTTGACATCGACTTGATCCGCAATCCATTGGACAAAGTTTCTAGGCACTGAACATCCATCATACTCAAGCAAGATCCCAAATCCATGATCCCTGGTGATCTTTTTCTTACACTCATCCAATCTTCTTATTTTCTCTCCAAAATACTTGTTATTGCACCTACTTCCTGCTTTAGCAGATGAACTCTCATCAGCAGTTGATTTTCCTTTACCAGTTCCTTTAATATCTCTAAGATTCTAAAAAACCAATGAAAAACTAAGTTTTTAGTTATGAAACTAATCATTAGTTCACTAAACATGGTGTCAAAAAAAACACATGCTACTGAATTTACCTTTCCAGCACGCTTCTGGACTTCAGACGTCGTGATTTCCCTTTCTTCTCAATAGACTTAACAAACTAAAAAAACAACATCAATAGTTAGTTCATAAAAAACATAGTGGCATGGACTGATTCTAGTAACTTAACTGCTAGAGAATAAGAATAGAAAAGGTTGATATGTGCAAATGAGAGACAGACTGATGTCCTACTCCTATCACTATGACGTAGTGAAGGTAATAGTCCAAAGAGATATAGAAATATGCATAGTTCAGTCATAAAAGTTTCAGAAAATACTTCAGAAAACACTCCTTTCAGATGCTTGAAAGCCTGGATTGCTACAGCAGGATCAATATCATCATCTGAGGAGTTTGGATCCTAAAAATAAAACACGATATATTATATTATATACATAGGTGCATAAACAAACAAAATCAAGTAAACTTACTGCCTGGCCAATATTCAATGAACCAGAGTCATTGTCTTCTTTAGAGTTCATATCAAACTCATCATCACAGTCACCATTTCCAGATTCAGTATCAGAATTCAACTCATCAACATCCATGGCTACAATAAAAAAATAAAGTTTAATCAACTAGTGTTTTCTAAAAAATATGAATGCTTATGACTCAAAAATGAGTATCCAATCAAACAGGCACTTCAAAGACATGGTAGCGAGAAAAGATTCAAAGTGATACTTGAAAACCTAAAGTCTGAACCTTGTATCTGATCTAAATACCACATCATCAAGATGCAGCTTCTCTATCCTACCACTACTGCTACGTGAGATGTTCCCAATACACTGTTCTACTGAATATAAAATAGAGAAGAACACAATTGTTCCAAGCAAATCAGTTATCTATAGAAAAATTAGAGCTAATAGCACACCCTCTTAAAAGGCTACACTAGGAAACTCAATATATTCAGTCAAGCAGAGTGAAGAGGACAACAAAGAGGCTGTCAAATTGAGCTGACGCATTGAAACAACATCCTACTAGCTACTGTTATAAGAACTAATCCTGCAAAGAAGAATTTACCGAAGCAACACATACATAGGATAACTCAAGGCAACAAGTTACTGCAATTAAATCAACAAAAACAATACAACTAATAACATCTAATGCTGTTGGCCAACACAGCAAAATACGGAAACTACTAGAGAAAAACAGAGTAGTCTGCAGCTAAGTGGATGCATAAGTTGTATATGAATCTTCGATTAGGTGTCTGGTGATGAAGCCTATAGTTAGGCTGGCCACTGAAAGTATTCACAATATGGATTAACAGGCAAAGCAATTGGGATTTACAGGCAAGCAATTGAGATTTACAGGCAACCAAACTAATAGATCCTACCAAAAATAGCAAGCAGATGCAGTCTGCTGCTGCTGCATCTAATTGGGTTGGAGTTGCAAAAAAGGAGAAGAGTTCAAACCAATCAGTAATTGATGGATGCAGCAAACAGATAGCAGGTTCCTATTCCATGTTAAGCACTGTCGTTGTTTCAGATATCCAGAAGCATAAGGTGCGACTAATGGAGCACGACCTATCGGCGGCGGAGCAGGTACAGGAACCAATCGTCTGTCTCCCGACGCGGCTGCAAGCCATGCTAGCCACCGACACGCCGTCGCTGGCAGCAAGCAAAGATAGATCCACGGTGACATGAATCCACAAAAGACAGATCGATAGCGAGGCAGCAAATCCAACGCAAATCCGACCCCATCCACACCTGCCCCAGACACAAACTGCCACCCTAGCTCCGAACGCAGCAGCTGCGCCGCTAGTCTCAACACTGCTCACACCGTCGTCTCCCGCGGACGTGAAGAAGAGACAGCACCGACGGCCCGCGCAGGCGTCGCCAACACGGATGAGGGTGCCGCGGCGTCGTCGTCGGTGCTGGTCCTCCCAAATCCTACCCCATCGATCCTCGTCGCCCGCTTACATTCCAAAATCCACCCTAAATCTCCATCCCTCTTCCCTCAACATAGTCAGATCCACGAAATCTACACCACCACCACAAAATGGGATCGAGTACACACCTTCAGCAGGAGTCCGCGATGGCGAAGCACGAGTTCGCCGTTTCATCGCCGCAGCGGGGAAGAGAGCATCGGGGAAGAAGACGAACGGCGGTGGCAAGGATGCACCACCATGAAATCGCCTCGGGCGCGTCGGGGTGGGGGTGGAGGGGGGAAGAAGACGACGCGGATTGGGAAAATGAAATGCTAGGAAACGGAGAGGCGCGACTCCCAATTTGAAATAGTAACGCTTAGAAGTGGGTCCTCCATGATAGAGACACGAATGGTAGTGCAAACCACGCACGCACGATGAGAAACAGAAAAATGTGTGCCGAAGGACAACAAAACACACGGTCATTGCATAACAATTCTCTAAATACTACCGGTACAAGAACGTGAAACTAATCCCTCAACACGTACAACAGCCGGCTGAGGAGCAGCCCGCGTTTTTCATATGGCGTGGCTTGTACTATGCTTGACAACACGCTGGTACCATCGAGCGTCTCAGGACCTCTTCGCCAGCTTAGGTCTTGGATTGTTTCAGTTTGTTTCAGCTTATTCTCTCTCACATGACATTATTAAACCATCCAAAATCAGCCAAACTACAGTGGAAATCTGTACCAACCGAACACCCCCTATCCCCATAAATTCTCTAGACCATGTATTTGCTACACGAATGACGTGCATGATAGAGGCTCTTCACGAATTCAGGATGATTTCCTATGATGCTTCCTGCTTTTACAATGTGGCGTAATTACAACCTTTCGAACTTCTCTGCATATATATATATATATATGTAAGAGACAAATAGTCCATTGTGGATGCTGCCAAGACCCGAAAAGCGTTCACATTTCAGGGGAATCAGTCTTTAAGATGGAATGAAAATGAACTATAGCACATTTAAAACGCGCCAAAGATTGGCTATAGTTAAGAGTGGGGTCGTACGTTTGCATTTAATTGGATGGACGGCTGCCTACGTCTGGACACAAGCAAATGTGCAGTACATCCATTTCCAATTTTAGTTCTTCTTTTTTTTTCTTGCGATTACAAGGAATAATTCAAACACTCACGACGCACACACGCTCAGCCATATGAATTTTGTTATAAGTCAAACATTTATAATTTAACAAAATTCATAGAAACATATAACAATATTCACAATATTAAATTTAGAAATATCCTGCTACAACAGTGGGTGTGGTACTGGTAGCTACCCACGGACTCTCACATGCAAATTTGGAAAAAAAAACAGCTATGAAGCTGCACACACACCCTTAGAGCAAGTATAATAACATGCTGCAAGTAGACTGAATGCTGAGGTAGAGGAGAGAGAGGAGAAGCGGATTGTAAGTTTACGACCAGCTTAGACACAAGAATCGATGAACTTTGTGAGAGAGAAAAGTGGGTCATGCATTAATGCTGAAGTGCTAATTACTATATAAATAAGTTGAGATGTAGAATGTAAGGATCCTTACAGTCAATAGTCGATTGTACTGTTAGCCTCGCTCTTAGAAGGTTTGGGGACCACTCGCCGCTCTGATGCTTCAAAACAGCAGCCTGACTAGCAAACTGTCTCCCCTGAACCGCAAGCACTTTATTACTGCACGTGGAGTAGCTGATGGCTCACATACGATTCATATTAGGCTGGTGTTTAAATTTAGGAGCTAAAGTTTAGATATATCACGTCAGGTGTTATATGAGTATGTCACATGGAAGTGTTGGAATAGTAATAATAAAACAAATTACACAAGTCCTTAGTAATCTGCGAGACGAATTTATTAAGTCTAATTAACCTATCATTAGCATATGTTTACTGTACCACCCTATTGTTAAATCATGCACTAATTAGGCTTAAAAATTCGTCTCGTAAAGTAGTCGCAATCTGTGAAATTAGTTATTTTTTTAGTCTATATTTAATACTCTGTCCAAACATACGATGTGATGCGGACTAAATTTTAGGGAAAGGAACTGAACAATGCCTAGATGCTATGATCTATTTAGCGTGAGATGGTGTAAAAAATACACACTGCGCCAATTCATTATTTGACTGAACTAGTTTTCAAATTTCTGAAAACCAAGGCACAAATTCGCAAAAAAAAAGTGGAAAACCAAGTCGTAGTTTTCAACTTTCTGAAAACCAAACCGCGTTTGCTTTTGCTGACGCCACCTGTATAGCATATATTCCAAAAACTGCTTGTTTGGTTTGTAATTTTTGTTGGCCAAATCAAATTGAAGCCGTGACAAAATGTGGCCTAAAATTCATATTTGGTTTTTGATAGAGCCAAAATATGTAGTGCCAAAATCTAGAGCAGTAAATTTTAGGATGATAACCAAGCTAAATTTTAGCAATATTTATAAGTATGACATGTAGGGACCGTTTGCCACTGCTTTTTCCTTCAAGTAAATATGGTCATGTGGGATCTTGTTTCGTAAATAAAATCATAATAAATATTATAGTGAAAATAAATTATGGTTAAATAGATATTAGCAATTGAAGCTTAATTATTCATGTTGTTTGGCGGATGGCTTCTTTCTTCAAGGAAAATATAGTCCATATATCATTGTTTTCTTTCTTCAAGGAAAATATGGTCATGTGGGATCTTATTTTGTAGATAAAATCACAAGAAATGTTACTTTTTTTAGAATGCTGGAGGGGCTTGCGCCCCTACAGAAATTTATTGCAAAAAGGGGACAGTTTACAAGAAATACAGGAGAACAAAACAGTACAGAAACCGGGAACAAACATCTGAGAACAAAGAAAGAGACAAAGAAAAGAAAGGAAGACGCTGGAATCAAGTGATTTGGTGTAGCCATTGTTCAAAAGCCTGGGATGATCTTGCTCTGACTCTGTGTATAAGTAGTTTAACTTCTTTTTCAAAAACTCTTCTGGTATCACCTAGCTCGGGCTGAACATTGTTGAAGATGAAAGCGTTCCTTGTGGTCCAGATTGCCCAACATAGCAAAATTGCTGCTTCCATGAAAAACTGAGAATGAATTGCGTCTTTGAGAAAGGCCATGCTGTTAGGAAACTCTAAATCAGCCAGAATATCCACTCCTAGGAATTCCTAGCACTGTTTTACAAACTCGCATTGTAGGAAGAGATGATGCACTGTTTCTTCTGTGTTTGAGGCACAAAGGACGCAGCTGTAGGACTGAAGGAACATGTTTTTCCTTCTTAGAATGTTTCTTGTGCTTAGCCTGTCCTTCAGTAATAACCAAAAGAAGACATTGTGTTTTGGCTGACAGCAGCAGTTCCAGATCCATTGAACAGAGGGGCGATGCTGATAGTGACCGATTAAGATCTTGTAAGCTTTGGATGATGAGAAGTTGTTACCCCATGTATATTGCCAAATGTCCTGCTCTTCATTGAATTGCAAATGCATCGTCTCCTGAACCACAAACTGCAACTGAGTGTGTGCAGCCTCTGAAATTGGGAGCTGTAATAGCCCAGTAAGTTCCTCATGTTGAAAAGCAGCTGCAACTGAGACATTCTTATTTTCAGCAAATGAAAACAGCTCTGGGTGACTAAGTTCCAAACTCTGTTGCCCCCATCTATTTTCCAGAACAAGCAAGTTGTGCCATCTCTAATCGGAACCTGTGCCATCAGCTTGAAATCCTGGAGGTTTTTTAAGTTATCTTTCCACCAAAATGATCCTTTCCTTGTTGAAGTTGGCATTCTTCCATTCGAGTAATACTTCTCCCAAACCATCTGAACCCATGGAATTTGTGCCTTTTTGAAGAATTTGTGCAAGTTTTTGAGCAGCAAGGCTTTGTTTTGTTCTTCAATGTTGATGACTCCTAAGCTTCCCTCCTTTGGAATGCATATTAGTGGCCAAGCTGCTTTTGGTTGCCCCTTCCATTGACATCTAACCCTCTCCACAGACAGTGTTTTCTGTATTTATCTATTTGTTTTATCACAGTTTTTGGTATGGCCAAGGTGCACATATAAAATGTTGGCAATGCTGTGAAAACTGCATTGGTCAGCTCAAGTCCTCTAGCCTGAGATAGGAAGTTAGAAACACTGACTAGCCTTCGCTCACACTTGTTCACTAGAGGCAAGTAATCCTGAACTCTTGGCTTTGTTAGTCCCAGAGGCAATCCTAAATAAGTAAAAGGAAAGGATCCTTTAGAGCATCCAAAAGTTCTTGCCAAGTGATCTAGTCTCTCTTCTGTCATGTTGATTGGTAGCATCATTGATTTTCTGTAATTAACTTTGAGGCCAGTGGATTCTACAAAGGAATTAAGTACTGACTTTTAGAGGAGCAGCTGATTGGGGTCTCCTTCCATGATAACTAGAGTGTCATCTGCATATTGTACCACAGGGAAGTCAGGAGCTGATGTCAGTGGAATTGGCAATCTGAGCATTCCAAGATCCTTTCCTTTGTTGAGCAGAGATTGGAGGAAATCAGCAGCCAGCACAAACAATAAAGGTGTTAGGAGATCACCTTGTCTAACCCCTCTCATGCAGTTAAAAGTTTTTCCAGGGGTTCCATTAAGGAGGACTGCAGAGGTTCCTGAGGAAAAGATTTGTTTCATCCAATTGATCCAAAGCTGTCCAAAGCCCTTACATTCCATCAAGGTTAACATTGCCCGGTGTTCTATTTTGTCAAAGGCTTTTTCAAAGTCAAGCATGAGAACAATAATCTCCTTCTTAGAGTGGTGACACAGATGAAGGTATTCAAAGGCCCATCCAAGGCAGTCCTGGATTGTCCTTGATCTGGTGAATCCATATTGATTTGTATGCACAAGTTTGGTGATAACAGTCTGAAGCCTGTTAGCCAGGACCTTTATAATTAATTTGACTGAAGAATTGAGCAAGGAGATGGACCTAAAGTCAGAAATACAGACTGGGTTCTCAATCTTTGCAATAAGAGTAATAAAGGACTTATTGATGCTTTTCAGACAAATATTCCCCTGGTGGAAGGTAGCATAAAGATTATAAAAATTATCCTTTATGGTTGGCCAACTAGCGTTAAGGAATTCATTACTAAAACCATCAGGGCCTGGAGGGTAGACTTTTGATGACAGCATCAATTTCCTGGGGCAAAAAAGGTTCTTCAAGGAAGCTCAGGTCATCCACAGGCTGAATGAAGCTGGAAGGGTCCACAGAAAATGAAGTGAAGGTTGAGGTTGCCAGCCTTTCTTTGAATTCTTCCCAAATTATGAGTTCTTTGTCCTTTTGAGAGTGACAAATGATACCTTGCTGAGAAACCAACTGTTTGATCAGATTGCCTCTATGCCTGATTGAGGCATTGGCATGAAATTTTTTTGTATTTGTATCACCCAATTTGATCCACTTTATTGCACCCCTTTGCTTCTAGTAGATTTTCTGCTGATCTAGAAGATTACTCAACTTTTGCTTTAAAATTTCCCTAAAGTTCCATTCAGCCAAAGTGAGGTCCCTGTAATCTTCTAAGATGTCAATTAATAACAGGATATTCTTGACATTGGAAATGTTGGTTTTAAGACTTGGGATGCTTTTTTGCCATTCTTTAAGAATTTTCCTCATATTCTTGAATTTAGCTGTAATGTTCTTGGCATAATCCTGCTGAAGGGAGGGAATGGCCCAACCCTGATTGAGAATGTTACCAAAGTTCTCATGTTTGAACCAATAATTTTCAAACCTAAAAATAGCATTTTTTGGAATATGGCTAGAGATTCTGACAATGCAGGGGCAATGGTCAGAAGGAAACATGTCAAGGGCAGTGAGAGAAGTATCAGGGTAGGACAGGGCCCAAGAATTAGAGGTGAAAGCCCAATCATGCTTCTCAAGAAGAGGGGATGTCTGCTTGTTGGACCATGTGTACTTTCTTCCCTGCAGTGTGATCTCATTTAGGCCAAAAGCACTGATGGCTTCATTGAATAGTAACATTTCCATAATGTTCCCTCCTTCTTTATTTCTGTTTTCTGGCCATATTATCAAGTTAAAGTCCCCCAAAACCAGCCAATCAACTTCATCAGACATTTCAATACTTTTGAACCATTCTACGAAAACCAATTTCCCTTCTGCATGGCAGGGAGCATAAATGTTGGTTAGAATCCTTGTGGTGCTATCATGTTGAGACTGGAATTCAACTAAAATAGCATATTCATTAGTAAACAAAAGTTCCCCTCTGAAAAGGGAGCTTTTCCAGGCAATGACCATGCCACCAGAGGCACTAACTGAGTGCAGTAATTCAAAGCTGTCAATAGAGGGAGGGCAAACGTTTCGGAGAAAGGAAGAGTCAAAATTCTCTTTCTTTGTTTCCTAAAAACAGACAATATCACAAGCTGAATCACAGATCTTGTCCTTGATAGCATTCCACTTAGTTTGTGAGTTGATCCCACGCACATTCCAACTGAGCACTTTCCAGACTCTATTATAATTGTGATTCATGGTAAAAGGGAAAAAGGTCTAGTAATTTGGGCGTCAACCACGTGACCCCAATAGAACAAAGTTTAACAACTAAACCATTCAGCATTACAACTGCCCAACAACCAGCCATACAAGTAACCAGACAACTTAACAAAAGATCTGTTCTTAACATACTAAACCTAGCCATAAACAAGAGTGTTAACATCTTTACCAAAAGTTGCAGTCTGAAAGCTGCCTGACCCATCTACAGCTACTAGGTTCATCACTCCTCCATGGGACCCTGTTCTGGGTCCTGGCTCTGCTGCCCACCATCATCCACCTCTTGAGTCTGCTAATTTTCTGGATTCTTCCTTGCTTTCTTGGGGGCAATGGGGCTTGGCTGCCTTCTTTTCTTTAGCAATGCTTCCTCAGAAACTTCCTCCTGATTCAGTTTGCAAATGTTAGAGCCCAACAATTGTAATGTCTGAATAGAAAGTATAGGAGGATTTGGGGTACAAGCAAGACACTTTCTGTTGGAGCATGAACTAGCCTTAAAGCCATTATTTACCTCTCTGAGTCTGGTGCTCCTTCTGAGCAGGCTGTCCACCAAAGGTGTGATCTTTCTACTGAGTACCTTTCTTGGAGGAGTGAGAGCTAGAGCAATGCCATCCTCCTAGGTACAGGCCTTTCTCGAGGACCCATCTTGCTGGTCTAAAATGGGAAGGTCAGGTTTACCAACACATGCTAAGGCCATGTCAGAGGGGCACTTAACAGGAAGAAAGAAGCTTATTTTATGATCAACAGGGCATAAAAGGGAAGCTGCTTTGGATGATAGAAAATCTTTGGCCCGGGAGAAGTTGGCAGGAGACAACAGGAGAACAGTAAAGAAATGGGCCCATTGCTGGGGGATCATGACATGTAAACAATCAGAGTTACCTTTGGAGAAGAAAGAGGCACAAAGGTTAGCAGGTTTTGCACTGGCAGCCCTCTCCCATTCCATGAATGCAGAATCAGGCCCATCAGAGTTATTGAGCATGAAGCGAACCTGCATGTGCACATTCTGGCCATTTGGCTATGGTTGGCCCATCTGCTCGATGAGCTCCTCAAATTGCATGTGCACCTCCTGCCCATTTGCCTATGGCTGATCAATCTGCTGATCATTAGGTACCTCATGCTGGCCCATGTTCTGTTCCGGGTTCATTCCCTGAAATTGCTGCTCTTCTTCATGGTTCTAATTAAGCTCTTATTCATTTATGAGACCCTCTTGCTCTCCTTGCAGATCATCTGCAAGTGCAAGAAGATTCTCCTCGATACGATTTTCCTGCAGCTGCATTCCCCCATTGTTTAAGGCTGGAAAACCTTCTTCACCAGGCCCAACAAGTTGTTCCAGGTCTAGGTCATCTTCTTCTTCTTGCTGTTCTGGGCCAACCTGTTGGAGTTGTTCCAAATTCACTCCAGGATATAGGCCGGGCTTCTGACGGAGCGAAGCGGAGGCCCGTCGCCGGAGGCTTGGGCCGAGCGTAGCGGTACGGTACGGTATATACACCCTTGCTAGGGTTTCGTGGAGACTTGATTCTCTTGTAAGCCGCCATAGGCGTGTAACCCAAAACTCTTGAGATAGTGAGATTGTTGCTGGCTGGTGCCCGTGGTTTTTCCCCTTCACATCGGAGGGGTTTTCCACGTTAAATCATGTGTCTTCTCTGTGGATTGATTCTTTACTTCATATTCCTATACGTCGTTCGTAACAGGAGAAAGGCAAGGGGTCGAGTGAGTACTCAAGCGGGTCAAGAGCCGTCTTAAGAGAAACAGTGTTGGGCTTTGCGAGCCTAGTGCCATTAACCCTCGGTGCGGATCCCTTTGAGGCCCAAGACAGGGAGAGGGAGAGAGCCTGAGCCATTTCCATCAAGGAATTGAAGATGGGCGGGCTCGACGAGGACGGCCCAGCGGCGGTAGCATTGAACCAAGCAGACAGAGCGGTGACTGTCAAATTTTTACTGTTGCCGGTAACCAGTGGCGGAGCCAGAACCAAAACATAGGGGGGGCCAATTTGCCAATTAAATCCATAAGTACATAGGTAGTAGAGAAATTTGTCTTACTAGTTACTACTTATAATCATGCTACAGTAAACAAAATACAGTTGACTGTGTGGTCTATCACTCAATCAGCCACTTATAGTTTATATATCCTATCGATTTTAGTCTAGAAGCAAAAAAAAAAGGACAATCAATAAGAAATCAAACATACTGCATACATGTATGTATGGCTGTAAGCCTGTAGCACGTAGAGCAGCAAAGGGCAGATGCAGAGGAGTAGAAGACTGTTGTGTGGGAGACGGAGCTGACGCTAGCTGCTGGTTGACGGCCGGCCGTCCAGGCCTCGCCGGTCACTGGCTGAGGCACAGACTCGGTGACTCGCCGCTCGCAGACGCAGAAGGCAGCCGGATATGACGGTCTCGTAGAGAATTAGGGCTTGCGGGTTCCGAGCGTTGGGTGCTGCTGTCTGCTGATTTGCTGTGCTGGACGATTTAGGCTGGATATTATATGGGCTTCTTCAGAAATTCACGGAGGCAAGGGGGGCCAGAGCCCTCTATGGCCCCAACGTGGCTCCGCCACTGCCGGTAACATGTCCTAGTTTGAAAACATGCCCAGAACGGCAATTGACTATAGTATGACCCCAATTATGGCAAGTGTGGCACCTGATTGGCCGTCTGCATGCCACCCTCAAATAGCCCTATGAAAGGCAGCGGAGACAAAAGGGTGTCGGGGCTCTGCCCCTAACAAAATCTTTAGAGGATTGCCCTGTCTGGACGCCATGGACACGTCTAGCAATCGGAGGTTGAAGACGATGGAACACCGAGCAGCGGCCCAAAGGAATGGAGTTGGCTCCCAAGAGCAAAGGTGTAGGAGCAGATTTTATAGCATCAACGAATGATTTGCTCAAACGCGTGAAAACAGAGGCACGAGGGGGGTGGGCAGGGTTCGTAGAGTGACTGTCGGCGGGCTTCCAAGAACGAGCTTCTTCCTCCTAAAAGAGAGCAAACTCACACCGCCAGTTCGGACCACCATTGCCCCAAAGAAAGAACTCAAGGACAAACAGCTCACACGAGAAGGATCGGAGATCCACAATGAAGAATCCAACCCTTTTGGAGGAAACAAAGAATTTGAAGGTGCGCTCAGAGAGTTGGGCAACATGGAAGTGTTGAGCAATGCCACCAATGGTGACCTACAGCAAGGAACTCAGAGAGACAAGATCAAGCTGAAACTTACACCTTCCAAAAGCAACAACCAACGCGAAAGAGGCAGGTCCAAGAGCATACGACGAGATCGGAAGACCCAGAAGGTGTTGCACCTCCCACTAGATGGAAAGCCCCGGGGCGAAGGAGAGCCCCTGCAGGGCCATGGCCACGGGAAGCTAAAGGAAAGCAAGCAAACGAAGGCCAAGGGGTCAGCAATAGGGAAACTTACTTGGACAAAGTGAGCTTGCTAAAAGTCTCAACAAGCTCAACCAGTAGACCACCATGGAAGGTTCATGGCCGGACCTGAGATGCCTTCGAGTAGAAGGAGGTGGCCGCCGGCCGAGGTGCCGCCACAACAGCAGCCAACAGAGCCCAACACAGAGCGACCGCAGGCAAAGAGGCCGCCACGGCAGCAGCGAGCGAAACTCAGCTCACGATGGCTTTGGTGGCCGGCGGGAGGGAGCGATGCTGTTGTACCCCACGATATGACACCTTTCCCTTTTTTTGGAAACTAAGTCCCAAAGACGTAATAATCCCACAAAAATTGTTATTGCAAAAACAAATTATAAATTAGATATATGGTTACACACCAAAATTTGGGAAGAAGAACGCGAGAACTCAAAGCTTCTAGGATTGTGTCATCAAAGAATCGATTAGATGTGAATCGGTATCAACTGATTTAGATACGATGTCAGAATCGGCTATTTTATAGATGACGTCAGCAGACGGTGTCAATGGGCTATGCTTGAATGGCGCCAGGAAGATATGTCGGACTCTACAAATAAGAAAAATTAGGGTCCAAGTTATTATTAAGTTAGAAAGTTTTCTTTCATTTCAAGAATTATGATGAGTCGAATTTGAGTAGGATTCATATTTGGATTCCAGGTATAAATATTAGACCCTAGTTGTTATAAAAGGGGACGAACACTCAATCAATATAATATTTTCGGCTTTCGCCATCGCATTAGAAGTAGGAACACTATAGATCTCAATGAGTTCTTCAGCAAATAGGGCTGCATCGACTGATAGACCTCCAACTTGCTTGTGAGTAACGTCACGACTTGTATTGTGCTTATAAAGCTGCATCAGCTGATTGATCTTTTATGAGGTATAATATAAGTTAGTCATCGATCCATATCATTGTTTGTAAGGCTACATCAGCTGATTGATCTCTTACGAATCATAATATAGATCAAAGTTATCGATCTTGTGTTAAATAACTTATTGTTTAATACAATATCACCAGTTATCAAATCTGCTAAGATTAGTAAGATTTTTCTTGCTGTTTTTAGTTGATTCACCCGTTATCGACCCGATTGAGATTGAGATAGATCGGCATCATATCTTCTTAATTGGTCGTCCTTTGATCTAGTCATGCTTTAAATCTTATAAATGATGGCTTAATTCCACTAGATCGGTTGTTTTATCTCTATTTCAATCAAACATAGTATGCATCCAAAGACATGTTTCAATCTTAAATAAACTCACTAGTTAATGAGATCTAATCTAATGACACTACCATAGCTGCATGATCTGGTCGAACCTTACTGGTAAGACTTTAGATTAGAAATTATCAAATAGTGGTCTTGTTTATGATCAAGATATGTACTCTGTTTGTTTGCTATGACTGCATCAGCTATTTTAGCCGATTTGCCTATACTCTCACGTATATAGCATGTTTTCATGAATCTATCAACATATAGATGGTTTTATAGATTCTTTGGCTTTAATTTGTTATCATTATCATAGCTACATCAATCCGATCGAACCTCACTATTAATGAGAATAGATTATATTCTAACTGTTTGTAGATTCATTTATATGAGACAGTCGATTTGTTTGCATGTTATACTCTTTTCATCAAACTTATCGGCTCGACGCTTTATATTGATCATGTTCCATTTAGCCGATGATGCTTTCTTATATCGCTTCTTTGTAGATTATCATTTCTCTAATCGATCGATGACATCAATCGACCATTTGGTCATATATGTTGGAATTTTAAGAAAAGATCTTCTGATTTTGTATTTGGGTGTATTGTACTTGTTTTTGCCTAGATTAATCAGTCATCATAAATCTGCTATGATCCATGAGCATCGGTTATTTTGATTTATATCATTATCATTTAATATTAGCCAATAATCCTTGATTTAACAATCTTCATTTCATGGATACGCCAGATATCGACTATTTAGTCGAGAGCCTTATTGAATCAGCTATCTAGCCGTATATTTAGAACTATCTGGTGCAACACTAACATGTTCCACCTTAAATTACTGATAAGATTTTCTCTCCTTGTCAATTGCAGGTCAAATCGACTAGCACGTCGTTGGGTTTTCAGAATCGGCTGGTTCTATGTTGAAACCAAGCAGATCTCTAGTCTCATTCCATTCAGATCCTCTGGCTTGCTGTGTGTTGATCATATCACTATATTTTTATGTCAACACACTTTTTGGCACGCCTGGTGGGACCACAATCGTCATGGCGGTTCACAACAAGGACATTCTTATGGTACCTTATGAAGACTTACCTGATGAGGATAAAGATGTCATTAGTAAGGCTATAGAGGAGTTTCAAAACAAGTGTTTGTTGTCATACACCAAAACACGTGACAATAAAGTTGTTCAGAAATATCCACTGTCGAGAGTTTTGATGCTTGGACAGTCAGATACAGACGAAGCTGATGATAGGCATTTCTTTGAAGAAGCTGTCAACAAATCTGTTCATGATGCAATGCTAAATCATAATACAACTTTCTTGAATACATTCCACAATACCATGAAGGAGGTGTTTTATGAATTTCCACTTGATCAGGTTCGATCGACTTATTATAATATTTCACATTCATCGACTCATGGGACTAATCAGGCCGGTATTGCCATCAAGAAGCAGCACTAGCTAAGAGTGATGATGCCGAGGCAATTCAGAATTCATCTGAGCAAATTCAGGGTGCTACTACTAATCAAATGCAATATAATCCTAGATCATCAGTGCAGCATGTGCAACAGCCGACAGGGCAAGTTTAGAATTAGATGGTTAATTTTGGTACATCAGGCCAAATACCACCGTCGACTCAAAAAATAGCACCATCGGTTCAAAGGATTCCTAGAGATACAGATTCTAATGTTTTCAATCAGATATTTCAAACAGTAAATTAGCAAGGGGCCCGACAGATAGATATTCCACAAGGATATCATTATGGTTCAGATTATAATAGCCTCGATATGATTCCAAATTCAGGATATCAAGACACTCAGAATTTCAATCTATAGATGGGTCAGCAATTGCCAAGAAATCCAAACTCAAATGCTGATGAATTATTGCTCAGAGTAACCAAAATGATAAAAAATCAGTTTGGTTTAAAACCAAAAGGGCAGACCTTTTTGTACAAACATCCATATCTAGAGTGGTATGATTTGGTGGCCCTTCCTATGAACTATAGGCTTCTAGAATTTGCTAAGTTAACTGGTCAAGATAGCATAAGTACAATAGAACATGTCAGTCGATATCTTACTCAGTTGAGTGAAGCCTCTGTTGAAGAAGCACATCGAGTTCGCTTCTTCTCTTTGTCCCTGTCAGGACCAGCTTTCACTTGGTTTTCATCACTAGCAGTTAAATCTATTGCCAATTGGAGTTATCTTGAAAAGAAATTTCATACATATTTCTACACTGAGATAGGGGAAAGAAAGATCAAAGATTTGACAACTATAAAGTAAAGAGCTAATGAATCGGGTGCTGAGTTCCTTCAGAGGTTCCGAGAAACAAGAAACTTATGCTTTTCGTTGAATTTGACTGAGGATCAGCTAGCTGCGTTGGCCATTCAAGGAATGTTGGCAACATAGAGAGAAAAGCTGCTTGGGCAAGAATTTGACAATTTAGGTCAATTGGCTCAATGGATGGCATCACTTAATAGCTAATTTCATAATATGCGCAGAAATACCCGATTCCAGAAGAATGCTGCAATCGCTGAAGCTTATAATCCATATTCAGTCGATGATGATGATGACGAAGAGGAAATTGCTGCAGCTGAATGGAACTAGGGTAAAAAATAGTAATGGTTCCAAATCTTTGGGGAAAAGAAGTTGAAGAAGTTATGATTTTGATGTTACAAAAGCAGACAAACTTTTTGATTTCTTGTTTGAGAAGGGACAGATTAAACTGCCTGCCAATCATGTTATATTACCTCCCGATCAGTTGAAGAATAAGAAGTTCTGCAAGTACCATAACACTACTTCTCATACTACTCATGATTGCAGGAATTTTCGGCAGCATATTCAGAGGGCTATTCAACAAGGGAAACTTCAATTTAATACAACTCGGAAAATGAAAGTTGATGATAATCCTTTCCCAAAGGATCAAAACATGGTTGATGCTAAGTTGTTCAAAGGGAAAACTAAAGTTTTGACATCAGCTAGGGCAAGAGAAACTAGAACAGTTGATCCAGAGATGCAAATATCGGCTGATAAATATAGAGAAATTAAAAGACGTCGTGACCAACAAAAGAGCCGATATGAGCAGGGAGAAATGTCGAGAGATGGTGCGATGGGACCACGTGTTACATCTCGAATTCTATTGAATAAATGGCAATGGTAGAAGGAGAAAGATTATCAGAACTGGTTAGAAGAGAAAAAATATCAATGTCAATAAGAAGAAGAGGGATATGAAAGAGAACAAGATGAGTCACATTGGAATTGCCTTTTCTTCAGACATTGTTGGAATGAAGGTTTGAGATTGCCTACTAGAAATAATTGCCCAGAATATAGCGAACAATATTGGGAGTTTAGGCAATCTCAAGTCAACCACCGGTTTGTCCATGATCGAATTGAATATCAACATAATGATATGGATCGGCGCTTAAAAATAAAAGCATTCATGATCGGCTTGGAAAGCGAGTTGTCGATCAGAATTGGGCCGATTATGAAGAAGAAGATGATGAAGAGTATGTTTGGTAGGAAGGACAGTGGTGTCCAGGAGGTTTAACCAGAAGTCAAAAGAGAAGAATACAACGCCTAAGGAGTAGAGAATTAGAACAGGCTCAGAAATATGGTAAACCGCAAGTATGGCGTGCTAAACAAACAGCCGATAAGGGTCAATCATCGGCTAATATTCAAATGGCTTTTCTTTTACCATATGAATTTAAAGCTCTAGCAGATCAAGAAGTCTATTGGGATTTTGATGAATCAGAGTATGAAGAAATGACAACCCAGTTGACATTGATACAACAAGCTATATTTGATAAACCAGTTAAGCATCAGCATTTGAAGGCTTTATATGTGAAAGATTTTGTTGAGAAGTCGATGAGTAAAATGTTTGTTGATGGAGGCGCCTCTGTTAATCTAATGCCTTATACTACTTTTCGCAAGCTTGATAAAGGACCAGAAGATCTGATTGAGACTGAAATGATGCTTAAGGATTTTGGGGGTAATGCGTCCATGACTAGGGGGCAATAAATGTTGAATTGACAATTGGAAGCAAGACTTTGCTCACTACATTCTTTGTCATTGATGAAAAGGGTTTATACAGTTTACTCCTTGGTCATGATTGGATTTATGCCAATTGTTGTGTACCATTGACTATGCATCAATGCTTGATTCAGTGGCATGGAGACAATGTTGAGCTAGTTCATGCTGATGATTCTGTAAGTATAGCAACAGCTAATCCAATATATTGGGAACTAGAAGATTTTGAGTATTTTTCTAGCAAGCGATGGAAATGAGGCTTCATTAGAATCAATGATGAAGACCAACAGCCGATCCGAGCAGTTGGCTCTAAAAGTTTATTTTAATGAATAATCCAATAGGTGGTACAGATGGTAAACTAGGACATGGCTTTACGTCGGCCGATGAGTTAGAAGAAATAGATATTGGTCCTGGAGATAGGCCTAGGCCGACGTATATAAGTGCTAAATTAGATCCTGAGTATAAACAAGAATTGATAGATTTATTAAAGGAATTTAAAGATTGTTTTTCTTGGGAATATTATGAAATGCCTGGCTTAGATCGATCAATTGTTGAACATCGGTTGCCAATTAAACCTAGATATAAGCCATTTAAACAAGCTCTAAGGAGATTTAATCCAAATATTCTTGATGATATTAAGGAGACTGAAACACTACTAGAAGCAAAATTTATCCGACCTTGCCGATATGTAGAGTGGATATCGAGTGTAGTTCTTGTGTATAAGAAAAATGGGAAGTTGAGAGTCTGTATTGATTTCAGAGATTTGAACAAGGCTACACCGATGGATGGTTATTCGATGCCAATAGCCGATATGTTGGTAGATGCAGCAGCTGGGCATAAGGTAATTAGTTTTATGGATGGTAATGTAGGTTATAATCAAATTTTTATGGCTGAAAAAGACATAGCAAAAACAGCCTTTAGGTGCCTCGGCGCAATTGGCTTATTTGAATGGGTTGTGATGACTTTTGGATTGAAGAATGCTAGTGCAACTTATTAGAGGACAATAGATTATATTTATCATAAGTTGATCGGTAGGATTATTGAAATCTATATTGATGATGTGGTGGTGAAATCCAAAGAGTACAAAGAACATTTCACTGATCTGCGGGAGATTTTGGAGTGCACAAGAAAACATGGCTTAAAGATGAATCCTAATAAGTGTGCTTTTGGAGTGTTAGCTGGATAATTTTTGGATTTTATGGTCCACAAGAGAGGAATTAAGATTGGTCAAAAAAGTATGAAAGCAATTGATGAGGTAGTACCTCCAACTAATAAAACAGGATTATAATCTCTGCTTGGTAAGATTAATTTTATCAGAAGGTTTATTTCAAATATGTCAGAAAGGATTCCGCCATTTTCTCCTTTGTTGAAGTTGAAAAATGATCAAGAATTTAAATGGGGTGACATACAACAAAAAGTATTTGAGGAAATAAAAGAGTATATGAAATCTCCACCTACGTTGGTTCCTCCTCAGCAAGGTAAGCCATTTAAGTTGTACGTGTCGGCCGATGGCCAAACGATTAGATCGGCCTTGATGCAAGAGTTTGAAGAAAAGGAACGGATTGTTTTCTATTTAAGTAGAAGTCTTTTGGATCCAGAAACAAGATATTCTCCTATTGAAAAGTTATGCTTATGCTTATATTTCTCCTGCACTAAATTATGATATTATTTATTATCGGTTGAGTGTACAGTTGTGTCTAAAGTCGATGTGGTCAAACACATGTTGTCAATGCCGATATTAAATGGGAGAATGGGAAAGTGGATTCTTGCATTATCAGAATTTGACTTGAGGTATGAATCGGCTAAAGCAGTCAAAGGGCAAGTGATGGCCAATTTTATTACTCAACACCATAAACCAAGCATTGGCTATGTAGAACTTATGCCTTGGACATTATTCTTTGATAGATCATTGTGCAAGCAAGGTGGTGGCATTGGTATTGTTATTATTTTATCTCGAGGGGCAAGTTTTGAGTTTGCCTTTCAAACCAAACTAATGACCACCAATAATCAAGCAGAATATGAAGCTATTCTTAAGAGACTTCAACTTCTTCAGGAAGTAAAGGCCGAGTCAATTGAAATATTTGGAGATTCACACCTAGTTATTAATCAGTTGATCAGCCTATATGACTATAAAGATGAAATTTTGAAGGGATACCATGATGAATGTTGAAAGTTACTTAAGGAGTTTCCCCTTACTTCTCTTCAGCATATTCCAAGAGCACAGAATCAAGATGCCAATCGGTTAGCTTAGAATGCGTCAGGCTATCGAGTGTTCCAAGAAATCTTAAGTAGTGAGACCTTGGCTAATGATTGGAGAGTTGAAATAGCCAATTACCTCAAGAATCCATCATAGAAGGTTACTAGAAAATTGAGATATAAATCGACTAAGTATGTTTTGTTAGATGATTAGTTATATTACAAAACAGTCGACGGAGTTTTGCTTAAATGTTTAAGTCAAGAAGAAGCAAGAGTATTGATGGGAGAAGTACATGAAGGAATATGCGGAGCTCATCAATAGGCTTATAAAATGAAATGGTTATTCGTAGGTCTGGATATTTCTGGCCAACAATATTAGAAGATTGTTTTGAATATTACAAGGGGTGTTAGGATTGTCAGCGTTTTGGTAATGTTCAGAAATCGCCTTCATCGACTATGAACCCAATAATTAAGCCATGGCCATTCCGAGGCTGGGGAATTGATTTAATTGGCTAGATTTTTCTACCTTCAAGTAGAGGGCACAAGTTTATATTGGTAGCAACAGATTATTTTACCAAGTGGGTTGAGGCGATTCCTTTGAAAATAGTAACTTCAAAGAATATCGTTGATTTTGTCAGGGAGCATATTGTTTATCATTTTGGAATTCCTCAAACCATTACTACTGATCAAGGGACAATGTTCACATCAGAAGAATTTAGAGATTTTGCTGCCTGTATGGGAATTAAATTACTAAATTCTTCTTCTTCTTATACTCAAGATAATGGCCAGGCAGAGGCATCCAATCAAATTTTGATTAAGTTGATTATGAAGAAAATTGAAGAGCAACCAAGGAAGTGGTGCCTGACACTTAATGAAGCATTGTGGGCATATAGGATGGCTTGCCATGGATCGATTAAATCATCACCTTATGAGTTAGTACATGGGCATAATGCAGTTCTTCCTTGAGAGATTAAGACTGGACCAAGACGTGTTACATTGCAAAATGATTTGACAGCCGAAGTCTATAAAAACGTTATGATGGATGATTTGGAGGACTTAAGTTGTCATCGGTTGTGCGCTCTTGAGAATATTGAGGCCAATAAATTAATGGTTGCGAGGCATTATAATAAAAAGGTCGAGAACAAATAGTTTTGCGAAGAAGAGTTAGTTTGGAAAGTAAGATTGCTGATTGGGTCTAAAGACAATAGATTTGGCAAATGGTCGCCTAATTGGTAAGGTCTTTATTAGATTAAACGTTGTGCGCCTGGCAATGCTTATATTTTTGAAAATGCTAGAAGGGAAGAGGAGTTTGATAGAGCAATCAATGGAAATTTTCTAAAGAAGTATTATCCTAGCATTTGGTTTAATACTTGATAGCCGATTTGTTTAATCATCGGCTCTATTAGCCGGTACCAGGAGGGTATCGCCTTTAGTTCAAAAAAAATTGAACCAAAGGGGTAAAAGCCGATACGATATGTATCGCCTATAGAGCAAAAACACACACAAGGACAATCATGATTCATATTATGGCAGTTTCAGAGATGAATTCATAAGGAAAAGGCAAAACTTTATTCATTCATTGTTTGCTCCTAGTACAAACTAATCGAACACCTTGTTCACAACATCTTGGGTTGGTGTGATATCCACAATGGCTGTCACAGCGTCGCAGAAGTCCTCAATCAGCTCCTTGTGCATGTCGGGGTCATCGGCTATTGGGAAGCCCAGCTCCATGGTGCGGAGGTCATGCCTGGTCTGGACTTGCGTTGTGGCTAGAGCCACCGTTGCGCCATGACGAATGCCATGGAGGGTAATCTCCTAGGCGCGCGCTAGGATGTCGTGCAAACGGTTGATGAGTAGAGGGCCCCGAGCATTGATGGTTGCCGTAGCTGTGTTCGCCACCAGTTGGAGGTTTTCCAACTGTACCGTCAAGGCTATTAGTCAAAGAGGCAAGAAGATTGTCAAGAAAGGGGCAGTGACGATAAGAATGAGGGTTTTCTTGGAACTAGGCTTGCCATCATGGAGTCAGACTCGGCCAACCTCACCCGAGCGGCATTGGCTTCCTCCTATGTGGCAAGGAGGGTGGCCTGGGAGGCGTCGAGACGGATTTCAAGCTGACCATTTTCCTGAGTTGCCTCGGAATAACGGTCCTTGGCAGCCCTCCAATCCCAGAGGAAGCACCGGGCGTCGTCACCGGTGTACGAGTCGGAGGAGTCTAATGATGAGTCCGGCGTGGGGGCGGCGGTAGGTGCACATTGGAGGGCCCATCGGCCCTAGGAGGAAGAGGTTGGAGTCTATCGTTCAAGACGAACCTGTAAACAAGTTAGAAGATGATTCATTGTCATGAATAGAAGGCGCTTGATCTTACCTCATGCAATGGAGGCCAAAGTAATAGTCATTGGACCATGACCAAAAATGAAAGCATTCAAAGTGTTGGACCAAAAATAAGATGCAGAGATCATAAGTAAATAATTTCTCTCCATTCTACACAGTGAGAGTGTCAAGCATTGATTTAAATTAGAAATTTCCCAATCTTTAGCTTTCTTTTCTAATACCCTACGGAACCAATCTCTCCATCCTTTAGATTTTTTAGGCCAGTTTTTAAAAGGAGTTTTGGAGTTCTAGGAAGATAAATCTATTATAGATTGTTTGAAGGGGATTTGGTTGGTTTCTTGGTTGATAAAATCAGATGGATCAGGATCACCCATAGGTCCAAGATAATAGGTATTAGGAACAACAGCTGATGGAATCAAAATTTTGTTCCTCATTTCCTAGAAACCAGTTGGGATGAATTTAAGAAGAAATGAAAATACAGTGTCATGGCTAATACTTAAAAGACAGAAATCTGAAGGCATACCTCAGGAACGTGATTGCTGGTCACCATTGCAGACGAAATGGATCCGAATCTGAGGGAGGTTGTAGAAAGGTGGCTTGAACAACAGTTTGGCAGAGCAGAAGACCAGCTAGGGTTAAGGCTTTGGTGGTGGTGGTTTTGACTGTTGAAGCTTGCTCAAGAGAAAAGGATAAAATAAGCAGGCCGAGCAAGTTAGAAATAATACTGTTAGGGTATTATATAGAATTCGGCCGGAGAAATCAGGAGTCACATGTATATTTCAGAATAAGTAGTTGCAACACGGTGAGCAGATAAATAGAAATTTTGAAATAAAAACATTTTTATCTCAAAATTGGGGGGCATGTGTTTACACCAAAATTTAGAAAGAAGAACGCGAGAACTCAAAGCTTCCAGGATTGTGCCATCAAGGAATCGATTAGATGTGAATCGGTATCAGCTAATTTAGATGCGATGACAGAATCGGCTATTTTATAGATGACGTCAGCAGACGGCGTCAATGGGCTATGCTTGAATGGCGCTAGGAAGATGTGTCGGACTCTACAAATAAGGAAAATTAGGGTCCAAGTTATTATTAAATTAGGAAGTTTTCTTTTTATTTTAAGATTGTGATGAGTCGTATTTGAGTAGGATTTATATTTGGGTTCTGGGTATAAATATTAGACCCTAGTTATTGTACAAGGGGATGGACACTCAATCAATACAATCTTTCTGGCTTTCACCATCGCATTAGGAGTAGGAGTACTATAGATCTCAGTGAGTTCTTCAGCAAACAGGGTTACATCGACTAATCGACCTTCAGCTTGCTTGTGAGTACCGTCACGACTTATATTGTGCTTATAAAGCTGCATTAGCTGATTAATCTTTTATGAGCTATAATATAAGTTAGTTATCGATCCATATCATTGTTTGTAAGGCTGCATCAGCTGATTGATCTCTTACGAATCACAATATAGATCAAAGTTATCGATCTTGTGTTAAATAACTTGTTGTTTAATACAATATCACCAGTTATCAAATCTACTAAGATTAGTAAGATTTTCTTTGCTATTTTTTGGTTGATTCATCAGTTATCGATCTTGTTATAATTAATGTTTTATTAATTATAACAAAATCACCCGATTGAGATAGAGATAGATCGACATCATATCATCTTAATTGGTCGCCCTTTGATCTGGTCACGCTTTAAATCTTATAATTGATGGCTTAATTCTGCTAGATCGGTTGTTTTATCTCTATTCCAATCAAACATAGTATGCATCTAAAGACATATGTAAATCTTGAATAAACTCACTTGTTAATGAGATCTAATCTAATGACACTACCATAGCTGCATCGATCCGGTCGAACCTCATTGGTAAGACTTTAGATTAGAAATTATCGATTAGTGGTCTTGTTTATGATCAAGATATGTACTATGTTTGTTTGCTATGACTGCATCGGCTATTTTAGCCGATTTGCCTATACTCTCACGTATATAGCATGTTTTCATGAATCTGTCAACATATAGATGATTTTATAGATTCTTTGGCTTTAATTTGTTATTATTATCATAGCTGAATCAATCCAATCGAACCTCACTATTGATGATAATAGATTAGATTTTAACTGTTTGTAGATTCATTTATATTAGACAGTCGATTTGTTCACATGTTATACTCTTTTCATCAAATTTATCGGCTCGACGCTTTATATCGATCATGTTCCATTTAGCCGATGATGCTTTCTTATATCGCTTCTTTGCTGATTATCAATTCTCTAATCGATTGATGACATCAATCGACCATTTGGTCACATATGTTGGAATTTTAATGTAAGATCTTCTGATTTTGTATTTGGGTGTATTGTACTTGTTTTTGTCTAGATTAATCAGTCATCATAAATCTGCTATGATCCATGAGCATCGGTTATTGTGATTCATGTCATTATCATTTAATATTAGCCAATAATCCTTGATTTAAAGATCTTCATTTTATGGATACGCTGGATATCGAATATTTAGTCGATAGCCTTATTGAATCAGCTATCTAGCCATATATTTGGAACTGTCTGGTGCAACACCGACATGTTCCACCTTAAATTACTAATAAGATTTTTTCTCCTTATCAATTGCAGGTCAAATTGACTGGCACGTCGTTGGGTTTTTAGAATCGGTTGGTTCTGTGTTGAAGCCAAGCAGATCTCTGGTCTCATTCCACTCAAATCCTTCGGCTTGCTGTGTGTTGATTACATCGCCACATTTTTGTGTCAACAAATAGATATTTGCATTTCAAGCTGGACTATTTAAAAATTTCAAACTTCGTGCCTGCAAAGCTTTCAGAAAGGACACGGATCTGCAAACGTTGTAATACTATATGAACCTGCTGAGCATGAACCACTCGCTGCATGCATTTTCCTAAAAAGTAAGCAAAGACAAGCACGAACCACTATAAATAGGGTTTGAAAATTTTAAAAGTGATTCTAGATAAAATTAATATCAGTTTATGTAAAAACAAATCAAGGATCTTGTCAGAGCCGGTCAGGGAGGGGGCCCTGGATAGCAGCGGCTAGGGTTTGGGGGACGAGGTGCGTCGGCACAGAGGAGAGAGAGAGGTGCATGGGAAGAGAACCAAGGCTTAGAAGGGAGAGGAGGGGATAGAAGGCCCTTGGCCTATTCTTTTTTCTCGAACAACACACGAGAGTTGCGTGTCATTTCATTAAGAGAGAAAAGATAGTACAAAAGTCCGGTTAAAGACTAAAACCCCAGCCAAGAACACACCCTTGGCCTATTCTACTCTTGCTTAAGATTGAAAGGTTACATCGCCCATATATTTATAGTCCTGGGAAACTTAGCTCCTAAGCAATCTAATCTTGTCCTCCAAGCAAGCAGATCATATCCTCATGGATCTGGATGTTGGCGGCGCGGCGAGAGGCCGCCCCTCCGCTGGTCGCGCCCCCCTCCTGGTGGCGTGGTCAGCCTAGACCTAGCCGGCCTGGGCCCTCTTCTGGGCCCTCCATTAGACATATGACATCTCTTCCCCCTTCTCCTGGCAGTGCTTCCTCGCGCTGCGGCTTTGCTTGATCGTTGATAGGGCTTGAGAAAGACGGCTGCTCCAACTCCTTTGTACGTGATCTCCGAAGTGGGGATCTCTGGTTGAGGTGGATCTGCTATTGGTGGAGAATTGTTGGGGCGAGCGAAGAACTCGTCAAACATCGTCTTCCAACGATTGGCCATGTTATGGATGTCGAGGTCCTCCTTGGAACGTGCACGCTCGATGTTGCTCGGGCGAGCATCGTTGTCCATCAGCTTGGCGACGAGGCCGTTGCATGGAAGGCTAGCGGCGATGCTGCTTGTTGCATGGTCGCTGCGGGGTGTAGCGAGCAACAAGGGTGCGGCGGTAGTGGGCAGCAGCGGGCTACTGCTGGTGTTGGCGGGGAAGAACTTGTCGCCCAGTTTCGCCAATTGATCGATGATATTGTGGGTACTGTTATAGACTTTGTTTATGTCGATGATCTTGGTGGTGGTAGTCATCGGATCTATCTGGTCTCCGGATACCAGTGTCAGAGTCCGGCAGGGAGGGGCCTAGATGGTGACGGCTAGGGTTTGGGGGACTAGGTGTGTCAGCACAGGGGAGAGAGAGAGGCGCAGGGGAAGAGGACCGAGGCTTAGAAGGGAGAGGAGGGGATAGAAGGCCCATGGTCTATTCTACTCTTGCTTAAGATTGAAAGGCTACATCGCCCTTGTATTTATAGTCCTGAGAGACTTAGCCCATAAGCAATCTAATCTTGTCCTCCAAGCAAGCAGATCCTATCCTTCTGGATCTGGATGTCGGTGGAGTGGCGAGAGGCCGCCCCTCCACTGGTCGCGCCCTCCTCCTGGTGGCGTGGTCAGCCTAGACCTAGCCGGCCTAGGCCCCCTCCTGGGCCCTCCATTAGACGTATGATAGATCTAATCGTGAAAACTGTTTCCTAATTAAATATTATCATGAAGAAATATCATGGAAAAATCTAGATTTGTGTTCATCACTGAAAGTAACGTGAGATGAGAGAGGGGAGGCGTGTTGCAGGCAGCAGGTGCAGCTTTGCATGCGCACGCAGCCAAGTAGGCCTCATGAGAAGACAGTGCCCCATACTGTATGTCTGCTTTGTATGTCTGCTTTTGGTAGTTCTCATCTGGTCGTTTAAACACACACGCGTCCCTCATCCGCATGTGTGGGTAGCTACCACGCCTGGGTGGAGAGAGTTACCACCCGTCCTAGAAAATCCACACTCTCATATTAAATTTGTTTAATTAAATATATGATGAAATGTCTTGATAATCTATTGCTTTGAATATGTTGATGTTAATATATTTTTCGAGAACCATAGCAAAGATTAGCAAATTAAGTTTGACTTGGACAAAACTTAAATGAACAATAATTTAAAACATACCAAGTACCTACCAAATGCACGCCTAAGAAACCATTGATATATAATAACTAGAGATTCTATTTTAAAACGCCATCACACTAATGGTTTTTTCATGGAATGTAATTGCCACGTTTCACACACTTTTCAAAAAGAATTATGTGTGACTATATTAGCGATTGTTTTTTTTTTGCCAGAACAATCATAGACAAGACATAATTATATATTGCTGACAATATTCTTAGGATGAATATTTTTCATGTAAAATTTATATATTCACAGTTGGTACAATTATGAGTACTCACCTATGGCTTTTATTACTAATAAATTTTGAGGTTTTCTTGTAGTGGTATTAATACAACAGTTTAGTCTGGCATCTAGGATTGTTGTGTGTAAGATTTCAATTGTTGTGTAATGGTTAAAAAACTATTGTGGTCATTGTTGTGTGCAAAACAAGTTGTGAGGTTTTTATGTAGTGGTATTAAATCACAGTAGTTAAAAATAATCGGGGTGGTCACTGTTGTGTGCAATTTAACCATTATTATGAAGGGAATCGATGATGTATATGGATGCCTTAAAGCCTAGAAGGGATGAATGACCATCAAGTTCCTCCAGAGTTGTGGACTATTTAACAAAAAGAATTAGAAGGTGCAAAAAAGAATTGATGTTTTTCGATAATGGAAATAACAAAAGTTACCAAATACACTCTAGTGACTATGAATCTGTTGACTAGACTACCACCCATGTGTGTCAACAATTTGATGTGTGTACATTAAATAAGATGATAAAACAATTGATAAGTTTCTTGTTTAATCTTCATCAATGAAGAACATAAACCCACCAATCTAGGAGGAAGAACCATCAGGTGGATGCAACACATAGTAAGATGCAAATAGATAGCTGAGTGAAATGGGCCTCCAAACTTTTCCAGCATTTTAATTTGGGTCTATAAACTCTCAAAGTGATCATATGGACCCTTCAACTTCTTAAGTGGCGCATTGGAAGTGTGAATTGGGGTTCATGCATGGTTGGACCAAGAGTGATTTTAGAATAAACCGCTTTGAAAAGATGAAGGATTCGGATGATCATAGTAAAAGTTTATTGAGCTTTGCTGTGGTACATCCAAATAACTGTGAGCCGTTCATTTAGTTAGATCGGATGGTTAGAGTCATCTATTACTCATACTCATAGGAGGTAATATGTGAATATATATGTATATTTAATTTTTTATTTTGTAAAATAGGATAAGTAAGGAAATTTTTAGATATAAAGATCTTTTTTTAGATCTAAATGATGCATACATGATCTACTAGATATGGTAAATCTTTTTATTTTGTAAATTCATATATGACATAATTTAATTAAGATACACTACCTATTATTTTTTTTGTATGCATGTCATCCCTACCGCACTAAGGTGCTCAATCTACATGAACGTCAGCGTACGTGTCCAATGCCCAACATACAAAAAAAAACTTTATGTGGGTATATGACATTTTACATGGCCATTTTACGTGTTCAATATATATATGACAGCTCCATATTCTGTTAGATGGGCCTCTCGATTATATAAATAGTATAATATTCTATATGATAGCTCCATTTTACGTGCTAGCGTGTAATATGTTTTAAATCGTCTACGTTCATGATTCATTTAACATGTTAGCGGTTGATATTTTTATGTACATAGCATATTTTTTTAACCGGGTATGTGACTTAAAAATAGATCGTTTGAATTTGCATTCAAGATATATATATGCTTTATCAGTTATTTTAGTAGGATATAAATACTTATGCATAGTCAGATAACAGAAAAGGAAAGGTGCGAAGAAAAAAGTTGTGGCAAGCAAGGAGGCGGATGAGCACTTGTATCCTTGTCATTAAAGGGATTGTATCCCCGTGATTCGGAGGATTTGACAATATCTCCTTTTCTTTTCATAGAATAGATTAATTAATAATTAATTCAAAAATCTAAAAAAATCAAAGGATCAAATTTGTTTAAGGTATTAGTTAAGTAAAGAGGGTACCTTAACATTGTCCAAGTTTATATATGGACCCATTAGAACCAAAAAAAGAAACGTCTAAAGACTCAAGGAACATGCATTTCAGTCCATCGAGGCACGTGTTAATGTTGGTTGCCTTGCTAACGGGACGATGGTGACCCCAGCCACCCCATCTCTCTCTAGGCTCTACTTCCTCAGTCCTATAATACAGTGTATTCTAGGAATTTTAGGATAAATTAAGAGAGAACCTAAAAGACACATATATCCTCATTTTATTTTCTAATCGGACGCTATCATCAACATGGTGATTGGTTGATAAATAGAAAGTATTCAATACAAAACTGATTTTTGTCCTGTATAATGCATTATATTTGAGAACAAATTTTAAATATTAGAATATACTATATTACAGGACGGGAGGGAGTATATAAACTTACTGATCAGCTAGCCTTTGCTCTCGCTAACCAGCTGCCTATCTACCACCACATCATCGTATACATCCGGCCGGCGATGGACCCGTCCGGGGAGATCCGGAAAGTGTCTAGCATGCGGCGGGACAGTGGCGGCTCCGTGTGGCGGAGCAGCGGAAACGGCATCTTCTCGCGCTCGTCGAGAAGAGACATGGACGACGAGGAGGAGGCACTGCGCTGGGCCACGTTAGAAAAACTGCCGACACGCGACCGCGTACGCCGTGCCATCATTTTCCCGCCGCTCCCAGCTGGAGACGACGCGGGGACGGGGCAGGGGCTCGTCGACGTGGACGTGGTCAGCCTGGGCCCCGGCGAGCGGCGCGCGCTGCTGGAGCGGCTCGTGCGCGCCGCCGACGAGGACCACGAGCGCTTCCTTGTGAAGCTCAGAGAGCGCCTGGACAGGTACGACGACGTTCATTCCTTTTCCGTCCTTGGCTGTTGAGTTGTTGTTGCTGTAGATGATTGTGGGGGTATGACATGGCCGCACCATTGTAGGTGGCTCAACCCACAAAATCAAGACGTGCACGGCGCTGCTCGGCGTGCACCGTAAGACATTGTATAATACTAAATATGCTATTTTACTTGTAACCCTACCCCTCCAGAGTATATAAGGAGAGGCAGGGGTCCTCTACTCGACATTATGTACTCAATACAATACACCAAAGACACAGGACATGGGGTATTACGTCGATCAGACGGCCCGAACCTGTCTAAATCATTGTCTCTGCACCTTGTGTCACCATCTGGTTCCTGATCTCGCTCACCTCCACCGATAAATCTACCATCGCGAGATACCCCTCGGTGGACTGTCGAGCATCTTTTATCGACAGTTGGCGCATCAGGTAGAGGTGTGCGCTTGATCCATGGCGAGCCAAATGGACCTCAAATCAACAACGCGTTCTCGTCGTCAATCTCGTGGAGATCCATGCCGGTCTACGACGATGATTCATCACTTCTACACCAGCCCCTGCGACAGCAGATCCGATCTCGGAACCACCTCCGAGGTCGTCTTCACCAACAACTCACCGTCCACCAGGTGCTCGCCGTCAACGCCAACCAGATAACACCATACGTCGCCGACCAGACGCTCCGTCAAAAGCTAAGTCACGCTTTAATATTTTCCTAAATATTCTCCAGTCTCCATATATCGCCGCAATGTTTCTCCGAACTGTTTTCTCCATATTTGCTCTCCAAACGATTTTCCGAACCCTTGAACAATCCTGTTGATGTTTAGACGTCTCCAGAGATGACCCTGTCTCCTGCTCCTTCCTACACGTGCTACGGGCTCCGCGCTCTACGTTATGGGTGGTCGACAGCGGCTCCTTGGTCACGCTTGTTCCTCCTACACGTGCACGGACTCCGCGCTCAACGTTATGGACTATGGGCTAGCTAGGGCTGGAGACTTAGCTACACACTAACTGTTCGGACGGTTTATATTAAACATAAATATATTTTCACGCCAACTGATCATCGAACTGCATAAGCCGTTTTATCATCATTGCTGATTTTTCTTCGGAGTTTATTTATTTGTGCATCATGTACTACTCGTTCTACATATTTGTATTGCAGGATCATCGTCCAGGTGCTCGGACTTCTCCACCGATCAACTGGTCGGACCGCTTGGTTCATGGACTCCATCGCCGACCAGTTGATCGGACTGTTCGTCGGTCATTTCTACTCAATGTTCACTTCACCGCCGACCAGTTGATCAGACTGTTTTCCGCTTGTGCTTCATCGTCAGCTAGGCCGGTTACTTCTCAGCGCTCGGATTCTTCGTGCTTGAGGACTAAGTGGGCACACTTCACCGTACGGACGTCGTCAGCTACGTCGGTGCTCGGACCTCGCCACCTACGCCGAGGACTCCTCGGTGCTCAGACATCGCCGCCTATGCCAGGGACTCCTCGGTGCTCGAACGTCGCCGCCTACGCTGGGGACTCCTCGGTGCTCGGTCATCGCCAGCGACGCCGGGGACTCCTCGCTCCTCCGTGCTCGGACATCGCCGCCTACGCCGGGACTCCTCGGTGCTCGGACGTCGCCGCCTACGCCGGGGACTCCTCGCTCCTCGGTGCTCGGTCATCGCCAGCGACGCCGGGGACTCCTCGCTCCTCGATGCTCGAACATCGCCGCCTACACCGGGGACTCCTCGTTCCTCGGTGCTCGGACATCACCAGACATCGGGGACTCCTCGCTCCTCGGTGCTCGACTCCTCGGTGCTCGGTCATCGCCAGCGACGCCGGAGACTCCTCGCTCCTCGGTGCTCTATCATCGCCAGCGACGCCGGAGACTCCTTGCTCCTCGGTGCTCGAACATCGCCGCCTATGCCGGGGACTCCTCGGTGCTCAGACATCGTCGCCTATGCCAGGAACTCCTCGTTCCTCGGTGCTTGGTCATCGCCAGCGATGCTGGGGACTCCTCGCTCCTCGATGTTTGGACATCGCCGTCTACACCGGAGACTCCTCGTTCCTCGGTGCTCGGACATCACCAGCGACGCCGGGGACTCCTCGCTCCTCGGTTCTCGGTCATTGCCAGCGACGCTGGGGACTCCTCGCTCCTCGGTGCTCGGTCATCGCCAGCGACGCCGGGGACTCCTTGCTCCTTGGTGCTCGGGCATCACCAGCTTCGTCGGGGTCTCCTCGGTGCTCGGACATCGCCGCCTACGTCGGGGACTCCTTGGTGCTCGGTCATCATCAATGACTTCGGGGACTCCTCGCTCCTCAATGCTCGGACCTCGCCGCCTATGCCGGGGACTCCTCGCTCCTCGGTGCTCGGTCATCGCCAGCGACGCCAGGGACTCCTCACTCCTCAATGCTCGGTCATCGCCAGCAACGTCGGGGACTCCTCGCTCCTCGTTGCTCGGACATCGCCGCCTACGCCAGGGACTCCTCGCTCCTCGTTGCTCGGTCATCGCCGCCTACGCCAGGGACTCCTCGCTCCTCGGTGCTCGGTCATCGCCAGCGACGCTGCCGGGGACTCCTCACTCCTCGGTGCTTGGACATCGCCAGCGACATCGTAGACTCCTCGCTCCTCGGTGCTCGGTCATCACCAGCGACGCCGGGGACTCCTCGCTCCTTAGTGCTCGGTCATCGCCAGCGATGCCGGGGACTCCTCGCTCCTCGGTGCTCGGTCATTGTCAACGACGCTGGGGACTCCTCGCTCCTCGGTGCTTGGACATCGCCGCCTATGCCGGGGACTCCTCGCTCCTCGGTGCTCGGTCATCGCCGGAGACGCTGGGGACTCCTCGCTCCTCGGTGCTCGGACATCGCTAGCTACGCCGGGGACTCCTCGATGCTCGGATCTTGCTACGTCTCGTCAGTGTGCTATCAAGCTGCTCCATGCTGTTCGGATCAGGGTGCTGATCTTGGGCAGCACGTCTGGGGTCTTGATACGCGCATGTCAGACGACATCGGCAAGCTTTTAGACTTCTTTGACCCTGCTACAAGATTCATTCTTCATCTTCCAGCAGGCTCGGGGACTAAGTGGACACACTTCACCTTATGGTGAATGTGCTTGTTCTCATCTCGAGACTACGCTCAGGGACTGGCTACCTGCTCGGCTGATTTTCTACTTTATGACCCTGGCACCACATGACTATGTCACCTACTGTCAGGCTCGGGGACTAGCTGTGGGGGTATGGACCCAAGACATGGGCCGCACTATCGGAGGTGGCCCAACCCACAAGATCAAGGCGTGCACGGCGCTGCTCGGCGTGCACCGCAAGACATTGTATAGTATCAAATAGGCTACTTTACTTATAACCCTACCCCTCCAGAGTATATAAGGAGAGGCAGGGGTCCTCTACTCGACATCATGTACTCAATACAATACACCAAAGACACATGACGTAGGGTATTACGTCGATCAGACGACCCGAACCCGTCTAAATCGCTGTCTCTGCACCTTATGTCACCATTTGGTTCCTAATCTCGCTCACCTTCACCGACAAATCTATCATCGCGGAATACCCCTCGGTGGACTGCCGAGCATCTTTTATCGACAATGATAGATTCTGAGTTGTTTGTGTTGTAGGTTTGGAATTGACATGCCGAAGATCGAGGTGTGTTTCGAGCACCTGAACGTGGAGGCGGAGGTGCGCGTCGGCAGCTCACCAACACGCTGGAGGAAGCAGCCACTGCGCTGCACCTACTGCGCAGCAGAAAGCGGGCGTTGCCCATCCTCCATGACGTGAGTATACAGCAGAAGATTCATCGGTTTATCTTTTTAATCAATTACAATTTTTTTACACTTACACAATTAATTAATTGATAGATAGATATTTCTGTGTTCTATCTATCACTACTGGATTCAGGCGCTTTGCCGAGTGCCTGCGACACTCGGCAAAGCCATAAATACACTCGGCAAAGGCTTTACCGAGTGCTGCACTCGGCAAAAGCCACTCGGGGAAAAAATAGCCGGCAAAGCAGCCTTTGCTGAGAGCCATTTGTCGGGCACTCGGCAAAGCTTTTGCCGAGTGCCGAGACAGCACTCGGCAAAGAAAACGAGCCGTCACGGCGTAGGAAACGGTGACGGCGGCTTTGCTGAGTGCCAACCCGGATGACACTTGGCAAAGTTTTTTATTTTTTTTAAATTCTTTGTCGAGTGCCGCCCGGGCTAGCACTCAGCAAAAGTTTTTTATTTTTATTTTTTTAAAAATTCTTTGCTGAGCGCCGCCCGGGATGGCACTCGGCAAAGTTTTTTATTTTTTTTAATTTCTTTGCCGAGCGCCGGACGGGTGGCTCTCGACAAAGTTTTTTATTTTTTTAAAAAAATTCTTTGCCGAGTGCTGGATGGGTGGCACTTGGCAAAGTTTTTTTAAAACAATTCTTTGTCGAGTGCCATGGTCATGGCACTCGGCAAAGCTGGGAAACGGGTTGGCGTCCATTTTCCAGCTTTGCCGAGTGCAGTGACCATTGCACTCGGCAAACTGACCAAAACCAGTTTTTTTATTCATTTTTTACATTCCATCACGACAAAAATAAATTATCACATATATCTCACATCCATCCAAACATACATCACATATTTATCACATACATCGCATACATCACATTCATCACAATATATCACATATATCACATACATCAATCCAAACATCTATCACATATATCACAATTATCCAAATATACCACTAGTGCATGACAAGTATATCAGAAATCCATCACCAAGTGAACAACAAATGCAAATACAACTAATGCTACTCATCACCAAGGTGGAAATTGAGTGCCTGGTGAAGGAAAAGCTGGATCAGTCGGAGGTGCATGAGCTGGATTATTTGAACCCTCCGACTGAGGCTGCACAAAGGAGAAGAGATTGCATGCGTTAGACAAGATTACTTGGATAGCTAATCTAGGTCATACAAGCAAAGCACGAGCAAAAACTCACAGGAGTAGCTGCAGCTGCAGGAGTCGGAGGTGGAGCGAACAGCCCAGGTGGCACAGCTAGACCCGTATGTTGCCCAAGAGTCTGCATGAACTGCATCATTTCTGCCATCCTCTGCGCCTGGGCCTCTCACGCGGCCCGCTCGGACTGCAGCTGGGCCGCCAGGTTCTGACGTTGCCTTCCTTCTTCTTCCAGCCAGGGCTGCAATATTTCACTCCAATGTTTCAGTAATGCAAAGTTAATTAAGGTGTGTAAAGATCAATGTACGACGAGTAAAACAGGAATAACCTCGAGTGCATCAACCCGTTGCTGTGAAGCGCTTGGCTATGGCCGTATGGCCGGGCTTGCGCTCGTGCTTTGTGCTCGGATCTGGGAGAGAGAGGGAGTAGAGGTCGAGTTGATGACGCCGTCACCAAGCCAGTACCGCCCATGCTTCTTGCCTCCACCTACGCTCATGACGATCTCTGCATCAAAGTCCTCGGTGCTTGGGTCGTACTCTGGCCCATGGACCGACCTTGCTGCCGACGTGTACTCACTGATGCGAGTGTGGACGCTCGGGTTGGTGTACGCCTCAGGCGGGTCCTCCGGGTTGTAGGAGACATCGGACGTCGCCTTGCCCTTGTGGGACATACACCATGCCTAGAAGTCGGAGCATTGCTGGCCACCATGTGCCTCCGACTATGAGAAAGACAACAAGATGATTAGAAATCAGGCATAATTGAGCATCAGAATAGATAAATGAATTCGTGTACCCATAATTGTTTGTATTCGAACATGCTCAGGGACATAGCCTCGAACCATCGCTGGAAGAAGCCACTCAATCCATATGTGGTAGTCATGACTCTTCATCCCGTTGACTCACAGAGTTGATAAGTTCACTCCCCTCTTTAGATTCGCTGCATACCCATCAGGGAACATTAGCGTCTTGATCCATTCAAGCACTTCCCTCCTTTGTTTGCTGGTCAAGACAAAATCGGCCTGAGGCCTTCTCCAATTCTTGCCGCCTCTAGGAGGCTGTATATCTTGATTTGGTCTATCGCATAACGTTGCCAGGTCCACTCTAGCCTTAGGGTTGTCCTTAGACTTTTTAGTGTCCATGAGTGTTGCCCAAAGTGCCTCGGTGATATTCTTTTCAGTGTGTATTACATCAATGTTATGTGGCAGAAGAAGGTCATCAAAATAGGGGAGCCTCGTCAAGCCCGACTTATGAGTCCACATGTTGCTCACCATATCCCACAAAACCACCTTCTTGATTGGCCACGAGAGCATCTATCTGAGCATGAACCTCGGCACCAGTCATCATCCGCAGTGTAGGGTCTGACACTACAACACCTTTCGTTAAGTTCTTGATGTCTTGTCTGAATTGATGGTCAAGAGAGAGGAATTGACGATGTTTGTTGAACGACAAATACTTGCCACCCTTCTGCAACCAAATAAACCTCAGACCTTCCTTGCATATTGGGCATGGGAACTTCCTGTGAACACACCAGGTGCAAAATAACCCATACGCCAAGAAGTCATGCAGGGAGCCAAGGAGTAGTGGTACCAAACATGCATTTTGAAGCTTGTCTTTGTAGCTCAGTCGTATGTCCATACCCCTTCCTCCCAAGCACGGACCAATTCATCGATCACAGGCTCTATGAACACTCCCATATTACTCCCTGGGTGTCCAGGAATAATCAACGACAAGAATACGTTCTGTCGTTGAAAGGAGACGTCGGGGGGAAGATTGAGGGGGATAACGAACACGAGCCAACAAGTGTATGGGGCCGACATCAGTCCATAAGGATTGAACCCATCTGTTGCCAGTGCAACACGTACATTACAAGCCTCATCGGCTTTCTCACGATGTTTGTCGTCAAAGCAGGTCCATGCTTCACCATTGGATGGATGTACCATCTTGCCAACATTGTATCGTTTGCCCTTTTTATGCCATGTCATCTGTTTCACGGATTCCTCGATCATGTATAGCCGTTGGATCCTTGGTAGGAACGGAAGGTGCCATAGGATTTTCACGAGGATCGTAAGCTGCCTCTTCTGGCCATCACTAGAGTCTACCTCTAGGCACCTAGAGGATTTACACTTTGGACAGTACTTTGCATCCTTGTGTTCTTTCCTAAATAGGACGCAGCCATTCGGACAAGCATGTATCTGCTCATACGGCATCTTAAGTGCACGAAGGAGTTTCTGTGACTCGTACAAGCTCTTTGGCAGAACGTGGCCCACCGGAAGCAGGGTGCCAATCACAGCCAACATCTTATCGAAGCCTTCTCGACTCAGGTTTAACTCGGACTTCAACCCCATTACGCGTCCAATGACATCCAGTTGAGAAACCGTTGTCCGATCATGAAGGGGTTTTTGTGCCGAGTCCATCATGTCGTAGAATGCCTGTGCGGCTGTCTCCATCTCCTCCTCACATCCTTCAGCAAACTGTGCTTGGTGAGTGTCATCTAACATGTCTGCTACCCCCGCATCAGCATCATAAGCCTCGACGCATGGTCTCACCACCTCCTCACTCATACGATGGGCTTCACCATGGTGGACCCACCGAGTATAGTCCGGCGTAAATCCATTCTTCAAAAGATGTTTACCCATGTTGTCCTTGTTTACCCTTTTCCTATTTGCACATTTGCTGCAGGGACATAAAACTAGACTTGGGGATTTAGCTGCCTTGCCAAATACACGGTTCAAGAAAGCATTGGTCTTGTTCATCCATTCATTGGTGTAATCACTCTGACTTCTTCGGCCCGTGTACATCCACTGACGGTCATCCATCCTCTAACATATATATCACCGAGCAAAGTAACCATCAATTGCATCTACATGGTGTTCCTACTGTCTAATAGGTGAGGATAGGTCCTAATCCCACCCGTTGATGCGTAGATGAGGTTAGTCTCCATGGTCTACTCCTATCCGAGACAGAATTTCGGCAGCACCTCCCCGCTGTTCTCTAGATACACGTCTTGCTAGGGAGAGTGTGTATCCAGAGAACAACAGGGAGGTGATACTGAAACTCTATCTCGTATCGGAACAGACCATGAAAACTAACCCATCTAAGCATCCGCGGGCTGTCCAAAAAAACGTGGACAATCCAAAACAGATACGGTCGTAGATATGCAAAGATCTGCATACCTCCAACCGTATCTCTTTCGAACGGGAGACGCCTAACTGGGTTACGCAATCTACGACCATGATACGGAAAGAGGGGTTATACCTAGGGTGGTGGTGGAGTCAGGCTAGCGGGGCCATGGCGGGTCGGTGCAGTGGCGAGGCGAAACGGTGCAGGCAGACCCACAGCGGTGAGGAAGACGATCGGGGTCACCGAGATACTCCGGCTCGGCTACGATGGCTCTTCTCTGCAAAAAAAGAACAAAATACTATCTCAGTTCAAAATTTTGACAGAACCTCCCCTGCACGGCGAGGTATCCAAAACCTACAAAAAACATATGGCACGATGGCCGACAACCACATATACATATGCATTCAATTCAACATATCATTTCCAAGTCACATTCATCCACCACCACCACCGCCGCCACCGCCACTCTACTCTTCTACTACTACAACCACCACCACCACCGCCACTCTACTATTCTACTACTACTACAACCACCACCACCACCACCTATTACTACTACTACCACCACAACCACCTACTGTACTACTACTACCACCACCACAACCACCTACTACTACTACTCTACCGAACTCTACTTCTACTAAAACATACTACCACTGCTACTCTACTACTCACCTATGGTGTCGGGGCTGGGAGGGCGTCGGGGTCAGCCAAGGCATGCCGGGGACGGGGAGAGGATGGCCGCGGCGGTCAGGGGCACACCAAGGACGGCCGGGGTCGCGCCGAGAGGGTCGGGGCACGGGCCGCAGGGTTGGAGCGGCGGGCGTCGACGGGCCACGGTGTCCGGGGCGGCCGGCGGAGGCGCACCGGTGTGGGCGGGCCGGCGGGCGAAGGCGGTGGGGGCACGCCAGTAGGGGCGCACCGCTGTGCGCGGGCGGCAGAGCGACGGGGGCGCGTCGGTGGGGTGGGGCGGGCGGGGGCGCGTCGACGGGGCAGGGCGGGCGAAGGCGGTGGGGGCACGCCGGCAGGGGCGCGCCAAACCTTCTCAAAATTTTATCACATCCTCCACATACGATATCATGACATCTCGACAAGTTTCATGATTTTCGGACTTCGTTTGCATTTTATAGAATTTAAAAACAATTCGTTCGCAAGTTCGTGGTCATGTTTCGTGAACAAGATGTTCGAAATTTCGGGTCCGTTCCTGAATACGGCCTCACACTACACTCAATACCATGAATATCATTTTTTGAATCATTAAATTCCATTATTCGATGCACGTGCGGTTCAAATTTGCATTTTCCGAAAAAATTCAATTAAATGAAATAAATTAACTAAATATAGCAAAAAGCCATAAAAATGTACCAGATTTTAACATGGAGTCTCATGTACTGTAGGAGGACTCGAGAAAAATTTTGGAGTTGAAAAGTGGGAAAAAAATAGTTTGCCGTTTTTCTTTGTCGAGTGTCAGGGTCTGGCACTCGGCAAAGAAGTGGTTTGCCGAGTGCCTACCCGCTGGCACTCGGCAAACCTGGACGGCAGGCGGCGGCCGTTACCTGACGCCGCTTTTTGCCGAGCGCCAGGGTTTGCCGAGGGCCTGACACTCAACAAAAAGGGCCTTTGCCGAATATATATCGTTTTGCCGAGTGCCTGACTTTTAGCCCTCGGCAAAGAAAGTTGCACTCGGCAAAGGTCCTGTTTCCATAGTGTATCTAGTTCTTGGCAAGGATTATTCTTTACTTAATTTTTCCGTTACTAATAGCTCTGTCGTGTGTTAATTAATTTCCCAAAAAAAATGCATGGGCATGGTATATAGGATGACTTTGCTGTTAGGCCCACCCGGATCAGGCAAGACCACCTTGCTGCTGGCACTGGCCGGAAGGCTCGACAATGACCTCAAGGTTTCTGCCAGAGTGTCCTACAACGGGCATGGCATGGAGGAATTTGTGCCTCAGAGGACGGCTGCGTACATCAGCCAACACGACCTCCATATCGCAGAGATGACAGTGAGGGAGACGCTCGCCTTCTCCGCACGCTGCCAGGGTGTTGGCTCCCGCTTTGGTAATAATACTTCACTTGTGCCTCTTGCATAGACATGCATTCTATATATATGCAGGATTTAATTTGGGCCTCTGATGAGATATGCTTATATTTTGTTAATAATCCAGATATGCTTATGGAGCTGTCGAGGCGGGAGAAGGCGGCTAATATTAAGCCTGATGCTGATATCGATGCATTCATGAAGGCAAGATCATGCAGACCCATGAAACACATGCTAAGCACGTTCTCGATAAAAAGATCACGCAGACCCAAAAAAAAGTCTATAAATGTCTTTTTTTCTCTAGGAATTGAGAGAAATTAAAAATAATCTAATAATAAAATAGGAAGTAGTTTCTTGATATCGGTTTCAATTTATGAGATCCGAACAGGTCCTAAGATTTGATTTAATTTCTATTTCTATTCACTCTCAATCCAAGGCCTAGGATAACCCTATGTGATTGATTGACATTATCAGGCGTCTGCAGTGGGAGGCCATGAGGCCAATGTGGTCACTGACTATATTCTCAAGGTACATGCATCTTCTGGCTTTTTTTATTTTATTTTTTGCTGTCCAGAGAGTATGAACCTGCTACATGTATTTTTCCTAGCTGGCCATGTATTTTTCCTTCATGAGTAGCAAGATAAAGTTATAACTTACAATCCATAAATACATATTTCATTAAGAGCAAGAGGAAGTTACAAGTTACGATCCATGATACTAGAAAGTCTAGGCTTATACCAAGAATACAAATCGGAAGGCCTGACATAGCTAAACCACCCTTGGGAGATGCATGAGCCACGCAAACAGCTGAACATTTGTGTTCAGATAACTTCCCTTGACCTGACGACACAATTCACTTCTATGTAGATACTAGGACTGGAGTTGTGTGCAGACACAATGGTTGGAGATGAGATGCTCAGGGTCATATCCGGAGGACAGCGAAAGCGTGTTACAACTGGTAAAAATATACACTAAACCCATTCAGCTCAAGAACATAATTATTTGGCTTAACTACTGCATGCTGAGCAGTGTTGTGAATAATTTTAATCCTCATTTGAATATACAATTACCTTGTAGGTGAGATGCTGGTCGGGCCAGCCAGGGCACTTTTCATGGATGAAATCTCCACTGGGCTTGATACCTCCACTACGTTCCAGATTGTGAACTCGCTCAGGCAATCCATCCATGTCCTTGGTGGCACAGCCGTTATCTCCCTTCTGCAACCGGGACCTGAGACGTTCAACTTATTCGATGATATCATCCTGCTCTCAGATGGCCAAGTTGTGTACCAAGGTCCCCGAGAGGATGTGATCGAATTCTTTCAGTCTATGGGGTTCAGATGCCCTCAGAGGAAGGGTGTAGCTGACTTCTTGCAAGAAGTACATAGAAACATTATTTTTATTACACATGTATCATTTAATTTGCAACCTCATATTTAATTAATTACATGTCTCCATCGGTTGGATTCTTGTATAGGTGACTTCAAAGAAATATCAGAAACAGTACTGGGCATGGCCAGACAAGCCCTGTAGGTTTGTTCCAGCCAAGGAATTCGCAACTGCTCTCAAGTTATTCCACACTGGGAGAGCTTTAGCCAAGGATCTCGCCATGCCATTCAACAGGAGCAAGAGCCATCCAGCTGCACTGACCACCACCAGGACCAGGTACGGTGTGAGTGGCATGGAGTTGCTGAAGGCGAACATAGACAGGGAGATCCTTCTCATGAAGAGGAATTCTTTCATTTACGTGTTCAGAACATTCCAGGTAACTATGTATATATATAGCGATTAGTAGTTGCATGAAATGTCTTTTTTTTACCACTGTATAATCTAATCCATGAGGAAAAAAAACAACTGATTGACTCGGTGGTGACTTACTTGCATTGTTGTTCTGGCTCTGCAGTTGACACTAATGTCAATCATCCTAATGACCGTATTCTTCCGCACAAACATGAAGCACGATTCCGTGGCAAGTGGGGGCATCTACATGGGCACTATGTTCTTTGGTATCCTTATGATCATCTACAATGGCTTCTCTGAACTTGCGCTCACTGTCTTCAGGCTACCTGTTTTCTTCAAACAGAGAGACCTTCTTTTCTATCCAGCATGGGCGTATACGATACCCTCATGGATCCTTAAGATCCCAATCAGCTTTATGGAGGTTTCTGGATATGTTTTCTTGACATACTATGTCATTGGGATTGACCCAAATGTAGGAAGGTGAGCTATATTGGAAAATTTATATGTTACGTTATTTAGCAACTTTTTTTTTAATTTCCGTATGCTGTGTGAATGTTCTAACATCATAAGTTTCCATCAGGTTCTTCAAACAGTATCTCATAATGTTGGCAATTAACCAAGTGGCAGCGTCACTCTTTCGATTCATTGGAGGAGCAGCAAGGAAAATAATCGTTGCAAATGTCTCTGCAATGCTCGTTATGATGGCTGCCATAATCTTAAACGGTTTCATTATAATAAGAGGTAACAACTCATCTTATTACAAGAAGAAATGTAAAACCCCATCATTCATTAACCTATGCTCCCTTGTTTATTTCTCTATAGATAAAGTGAAGAAATGGTGGATATGGGGCTATTGGATCTCCCCACTGATGTATGTGCAGAATGCCATCACAGTGAATGAGATGTTGGGGAATAGCTGCGACAAAGTATTGAATAGAACTATTTCCAATGAGACTGGGTGTGCAGGTCCTTAAGTCCCATGGGGTGTTCCCGGAAGCCAAGTGGTATTGGATAGGCTTTGGTGCATTGCTGGGATTCACAATTTTGCTCAATGTTGTCTTCACTTTTGCCCTTACGTATCTTAAGCGTGAGGATCTTGCTTCGTTCTAAGCTTGTTTTCTCATTCCATTTTTCTTGGATTTGACAAAACTAACCTAAGCCTAAGGATGTGTTTTTACTTCTTGTTCTCCTAGCAAATGGAAACTCCAAGACATCAATATCAGAAGAGGAGCTGAAGCTAAAGTGTTCCAATGTGAATAATGACATTATGGATGCCAATCCCTTGGCGTCAAGGACTACTCTTCAGCTAATAGGAAACAACACTGAAACTAATTTAGAAATGTTGGAAGATGATTCTGGCCCTAGTCAAAGGGGGATGGTTCTCCCATTTCCCCCACTTTCTCTCAGTTTTGATGACATTCGATACTCCGTTGATATGCCACAGATACACAGATAGAAATTGCTCTGATTATATTATGAAATTGGGTCAGATTGATCACTAGTTTGTAACCTTTGGTACAACATCAAATTCAGGAAATGAAAGCACAAGGTGTAGTTGAAGACCGCTTGATACTCCTTAAAGGCATTAGTGGATCTTTTAGGCCAGGGGTGTTGACCGCACTGATGGGTGTCAGTGGAGCCGGCAAGACTACGTTGATGGATGTATTAGCAGGGAGAAAAACCGGCGGCTATGTCGAAGGAAATATAAGCATTTCAGGATATTCGAAGAATCAAGAGACTTTCGCTCGTGTATCTGGATACTGTGAACAGAATGATATCCACTCACCTCAAGTGACAGTTTATGAGTCATTGCTTTTCTCTGCTTGGCTCCGTCTTTCTTGTTGGCCCACAAGATCACCGGCTCAGATGAGTGAACCACTCACCGGTCTTGTCGAGCACCCGCTAGTGCTCTCAGACAGGGCTTCGGCCAACGCTGGTGTCTTGTACTGTGTGTGCATGCTCTGTTCTCCCTTCTTCTTCAAGCTCTAGCCATAGTGTGTGGGGACGGACAACGCTTGTTCGTGGTCGGCATGGCTAGTGGGTGCTCGGCAAGACTGGTGAGTGGTTCACTCACCTGAGCCGGTGATCCTATGGGCCAACAAGTGGTATCGGGGCCGTATAAGCGTCGTCGTCAAACTAACCGCTGACAATGACGGGCGGTTCGGAGATGGGCGACAGCAGTGGCACTGCTGGCGCCTGCACCTGTAGCGGCTACAGTATCACAGCAGGGGTCTTTCGGCGCCGCCTTCCCTTGCTGTGTTCACACAAGGTAACAATAGATTATCTAACAATCTCCCTCTAATCCTACTGCTAACCCTTGTATCCCTTCCATGCCGATCATCTCCTTCAGCTCCGTGAGTCGAAGACGTCCGAGCGGCTTGGTGAGGACGTCCGCGAGTTGCCGACCAGTTTCGACGAACTCGATGACGATATGCCCTCCATCGACAATGTCCCTAAGGAAGTGGAACTTCACGTCGATGTGTTTACTCCGGTCGTGCAGAACTGGATTCTTCGCCAGGGCGATGGCGGACTGGTTGTCCACCATCAGTGCTGGTGGGTGAGCTTCTACACCGGTCAGCTCGTCCAGCAACCGACGTAGCCACACAACTTAGCACGCCGCTGTGGCCGCCGCTACATACTCTGCCTCGCACGTAGATAGCGCCACCACCTTCTGTTTTAGCGACAACCATGAAATTAGGGCCGACCAGAGGAAGACGAGAACACCAGAGGTGCTCCGTCGTCCATCGATGTCCCCTGCCATGTCTGTATTGCTGAACACAGTGAGCTGCAGCCTACTCCCACCGGTCTTTGGGAAGATGATCCCATGATCTACCGTCCTCTTTACGTAGCGCAGTAGCCGCTTCACCGTAGCCCAGTGATCCTCTCTGGGATCCTTCATGAAGCGACTGACGTAGCCCACGGCGAATGCAATGTCCGGCCTCATGTGGACTAGGTGCTCCGGTAGAGTGTTGCATCCACCTTCGTCACGGTGCTGGCCTTCGTCAGCTTCAGCCGCTCCTCCATCGGAGTTACGCATGGCTTGCACTCAGCCATGCCGCTCCGCTCCAACAGCTTGGAGGCATACGCGCTCTGACCGAGCGTGAGTTACTCCTTCCCCTGTCTCACCTCGATGCCAAGGTAGTAGGAGAGTGTGCCAAGATCGCTCATTCGAAAATGAGCCACCATCTCACGCTTGAAGCTGTTGATATCCTCCGTGCATGCGTCGGTGACGATTAAGTCATCCACATACACGCCGACGACAAGCTCCTCCTTCCCCCGTCGCCGCGTGTAGAGCATGTTCCTGGTTGTGCACTGTTGAAACCCAAGCTCGCCCAGCGTAGCGTCAAGCTTGGAGTTCCATGCTCGTGGGGCCTACCGTAGCCCGTAGAGCACCTTGCGCAGTCGGAGCACCCTGTGCTCCTCTCCCTTGACGGTAAAACCTAGAGGTTACCTGACGAAGATCGTCTCCGCCAACTCGCCATTTAGGAAGGCCAATTTAACGTCCAAGTGATGGACGCACCAGTCCTTTGCTGCTGCCAAAGCTAGTAGCAAATAGACCAACTCCATGTGCGCTACTGGCGCAAAGACCTCCTCAAAGTCTATGCCCTCGCGCTGAACAAAGCCTCGGGCAACGAGGCGTGCCTTGTGCTTGACAATGGCGCCGAGCTCGTCCCGCTTGACCTTGTACACCCACTTCAGGCTGATCGGACGGCATCCTGGAGGTGGATCAACGAGCTGCTAAGTCTCATTTTCCTCGATCGCCTTCATCTCCTCTAGCATCGCCCGTCGCCAGTTTTCGTCTCGCTTGGCTAGCACGAACGTGGGTGGTTTCTCTACACTAACAAGCAGCAGCTCTGCGTCATTGAGCAGCCAACCAGCTAGTCCTGAGAATCCTGTGCCACCGACGATGTCGTCCAGCCTACAGAACCGCACCTCCTCACCTTCATGGAAGGCATCCATGAACTCAGTGATGTCACTTGGAGGTGAGGCGAACTCGATCGGCGTCGATGGAGTTCCCTGTTCTATCGAAGTGCTCGTCACAGCACCTGGAGTGCTCGGCACCCTGGTTGCAGCGCTCGGCACTACTTCTGGACAGCTCGTCATAACTCCTACAGTGTTCGACCACATTGTAGGAGTGCCTAGCCTCAGTCTTGGAGTGGTTGGCACCACTGCAAGACGTTTTGGCTCCGCCACGGGAGTGCTCGGTACCCGTCCTAGAGTGGTCGCCACCACTGTAGAACCTCTCGACATCACTCCTGGCATGCTTGGCATCCCTCCAGGAGTGCTCGGCATCCCTCCTGAAGTGCTCGGCACTGCCCCAGGAGTGCTCAGCTCTACTGCCGGAGTGCTTGGCGCTCCTCTCGGAGTGCCCGGCACCTCTTCCCCTGCGTCTCCACCACCGTGGATGACCAGGTGCTCGACGACGAAGGTGTTGGTGAAGCTGCCAGCTTCCCCCGTGCTCAGACTGCTCTAGTCCCAAGCCGTCTCCTCATCGAACATGACGTCATGCGAGACAAGCACCTTATCTCTGCGCGGGTCATAGAGCCAGTACACCTTGGTACCCTCCGCATAGCCTAGGAACACCATTGGTGTGCTCCTGTCCTCCAGCTTGGTGAGGTTTGGTTTCGTCTTCCTAACGTGGCCGATGCAGCTGAATGTCTAGAGGAAGGACACGCTCGGCTTGCGCCCATACCAAGCTTCGAACGACGTCTTACCCATCAGGGCCTTGGTTGGAGAGCAATTGAGGATAAACACCGCCGTGGTCACCGCCTCACCCCAGAATCTTGTCGGCATGCCTTTGGCCTTCATCATGGATCGGGACATGCCGACCACCGTCTGGTTTCGTTGCTCCACCATGCCATTCTGTTGTGGCGAGTACGGCACAGTGTGGTGTTGCCCCACACCCTAATCCGCGTAGTACGCAGTGAACTCCACCGAAGTGAATTCACCGCCACGATCAATCCTCAGCGCGCGGAGCTTCTTGCCGCTCTCGGCCTCCATGCGCGTCTTGAACTTCTTGATCGCTGCCGCCGCTTTGTCCTTGCTTGTCAGGAGTTGCAGCCATATGTAGCGACTACAATCATCCACGAGCAGGAGGAAGTACCACCGACCATCGTTTGTAGCAGGCATGATCGGCCCACAGAGGTCACCGTGGACGAGGTCGAGAGCATCCTTCGTGCGATACTTGGCCGCCTTTGGGAAAGGTAGCCTCCTCTGCTTCCTGGCCAAGCAGCTGTCACATAGCTCGCCTCAGTGCTTGATGTGGGGTTGCCCTCAAACCATCTTCTCCAGCCGACCAAGCGTGTCGAAGCTGAGATGTCCGAACTAGGCATGCCACATCCACGGTTCCTCAGAGTGCCTTACCGCCAGGCACATCGGCTGCTCTACCTTCAAGTTGAGTAGGTACAACCGGTTTAGGGACCTCTTCACCTTGGTAAGAAGTCACTGCTCCCGGTCCCTGATCCTAAGGACTTCGTCCTTGATCAGTACCTTGCTACCGTGCTCATCTAGCTGACCAATGCTGATGATGCTGCAACGCAGCTGCGGGATGTAATATACATCCGTTAGCGCATGGTGCTCCCTATTCTAGCACCAGAAGATAATGGTGTCGCGCCCTTGGATAGCCACCCTTGAGCCATCACCAAACTTCACCGTACTGGTAACATCATCGTCGAGCTCAGAGAAGGATTCCTTGGAGCCCATCATGTGGTTGCTGGCACCAGAGTCCAGATACCACCGCTGCTCCTGGTCGGCGCCCACACGTCTGAGGTGAACATGGGCGCGTGGTTCGTCGAGGTTGACGGTGAAAGCTCTAGTTTGGTTTTGGTGAATTGATGAAACCCTTAGTGCTAACCTAGTTTATCAAAGTGATTATGAGATAGGTAGCACTACTTCAAGTGATGAAGAAAATGAAGATCATGACATGATGATGATGATGGCATGGTGATGATCAAGCACTTGGACTTGAAAAGAAGAAAGCGAAAAACAAAAGGCACAAGACAAAGGTATAAATGGTAGGAGCCTTTTTTGTTTCAGTGATCAAGACACTTAGTGAGTCTGATCACATTTAGGATCGATAGCCGTACCATTAAGAGGGGTGAAACTCGTATCGAAATATGGTTATCAAAGTGCCTCTAGATGCTCTAACTCATTGTATATGCATTTAGGATCTAGTGGAGTGTTAACACCCTTGAAAATGTTTGCGAAAATATGCTAACACATGTGCACAAGGTGATACACTTGGTGGTTGGCATATTTGAGAAAGGGTGAAGAAGATAGAGGTGAAAAGGAGTTAGTCGCACTGGTCACAGAGTGACTGGATGCGTCCGGTATGGTGACCAGACACGTCCGGCATTGACGATGAACTCAGCGACCGGACGCGTCCGGTGTGAATCAGCAAAGTCATTGTTTGGTGAAATAGTTGATCAGATGCTGGTTGTGTCCGGTCCGGAGTGACCGGACACGTCCGATCGACTGTGGGTGCTTACTAGACTCGACCGAACGCTGAGGCTCAGCGTCCGGTTAGTTTCTAACGGACGTGTTCGATCGGCCTTGGGTACTCTCTAGACTCGATCGGACACTGCGGCTCAGCGTCCGGTCATTTCAATTTCTGCGTTCGGTCTAAGCGTTCGGTCATCAGCAGTGTGGGCAGCAACGGCTACATTGGTTTGAACTGGACACGTGGCGGTCTAGGAGCGACCAGACATGTCCGATTGGACTACTGGACACGTCCGTATTCACGGTTGGTGCGTCCGGTGCATTCGAGCAGCGCGTCCGGTCGATGCGCAGTCAGCCCAATAACTGAGCCAACGGCTCTATTTCATGGGGGCTTCTATTTAAGCCCCATGGCCGGCTCAAGCGCACACTCTTGGCCATTTGCATTGACATAGCAACCTTGTGAGCTTAGCCAAAGCCCTCGCACTCATCTCCGTCATTGTTTCATCATCATTGTGAGATTGGGAGAGAATCCAAGTGCATTGTTTGAGTGATTGCATCTAGAGGCACTTGGCATTTGTGTTTCGCTGTGGGATTCACTTGTTACTCTTGGTGGTTGCCGCCAGCTAGATGGCTTGGAGCAGCGAGGATCGTTGAGCGGAGGTTGGTGATTGTCTCCAGCTCCGATCGTGGTGATTGTGAGGGGTCTTGTGCCTTCTCCGGCGGAGAGCCGAAAGGTAACTCTAGTGGATTGCTCATGTCGTTGAGTTACCTCACTTGTGGGTAGGTTCTTGCGGTGTCCAATTGTGTGGACGAGGTTCATGCAACACATCTTAGCCGATGAACCACCAAGTGTTGGTGGACACAACGGGGACTAGCGTGCCGGCAAGCATGTGAACCTTAGGAGAAAAATTGGTTGTCTCTTGCCCTTTGGTATTCTTTCGGTGATTGATTTAGTATTCATCTTGTGATTGGTTCACTCCTCTATACGGCGATATAATCGCCCTACTCACTCATTTATATTCTTGCAAACTAGTTGTGGCAAGTTCTTTAGTGTAATTAGAATTGAGAGCTTGCTTTGTTATTTTAAGTTCATCTAGTGGAGCTCTTTAGAGTAGCAAGATTGAGAGCTCTTAGTGAGTAGTAACATTGCAAGATGTGTGCCTAGTAATCATTGCAACTAGAATTATTAGATAGGTGGCTTGCAACCCTTGTAGAGCTAGAGTAAGTTTGTATTTCGCTATTTGTCATACTAATCAAATTGCTCTAGTTGATTTGTAGATTATTAAATAGGCTATTCACCCCCTTCTAGCCATATTAGGACCTTTCAAGTGGTATCAGAGCCATGGTCACCGTTTGATTGAAGGCTTAACAACCTCAGTGTCAAATTATAGCTCAAGTTGTGTTCAACCATGTGGGGGGCAAACCACCGTTCTTTGATGGCACATGCTATGACTATTGGAAGAGAAAGATGAAGATGTATCTTGGTTCAATCAATCATCGAGTATGGGAGGTGACCGAGAATGACTATGCTATCATTGATCCTGATGACCCCACCAACCAAGACAAGACCAACAAGCAATGCAATACAATGGCTCTCAACACCATATACAATGCCATTGATTCCAAGGTGTTTGAGCAAATTAAGGATTGTGAAAGAGCAAATGAGGTGTGGAGGAGATTGGAGGAAACATATAAGGGCACACCGGCGGTGAAGAGTGCTAAGTTGTACATTCTCATGGATAAGTTAACAAGCTTTAAGATGAAGGAAGATGAGAGCATTTTGGAAATGTTCCATCGGTTGCAAGTGATTGTAAATGACTTGAAGGCCTTGGGAGAGAAGATCAAGGATGATGATGTCTCTCATCGGTTCTTGATGTGCTTACCTCCAAGATTTGAGATGTTGAGATTGCTTATCATAAGAGGAGGATTGAAGGAGATTACCCCTAACCAAGTACTAGGTGATGTCATGACCCAAGAGACATACCGTGTGGAAAGGGAGGGGGATGACAAGAAGGAAGAAGAAGACAAGAAAAAGAAGAGTATAGCATTCAAGGCTAGCTCATCATCATCCAAGAACAAGGGCAAGTCCAAGAAAGAATCAAGTGATGATGATGATCTTAGTGATATTGATGATGAACCTATGACCCTCTTTGTACGCAAGATAGGAAAATTCATGAAGAAGAAGGGCTATGGTGCAAGAAAGAGAAGAGATCACACCAAAAGCAAAGAATATGTGAGAATATGCTACAATTGCAAGAGCCCTGATCACGTTGTAGCGGATTGTCCCTACAATAGTGACAATGATGATGATGAGAGGAAAAAGCAAAAGAAGGACAAGAAAGAAAAGGAGAAGAAGGAGAAGAAGATGACCTTCCAAAAGAAGAAGAAGGGTGGAGGCTATGTGGTCACTTGGGATAGTGATGGCTCTTTGGATAGTGATGATTCTAGAGATGATGGCAAGAAATTTATCAAGAGAACACTAGCAAGCATCGCCATCAACAACAAGCCCTCCATCTTCGACACTCCTTCGACATGCCTCATGACAAAACCTACCAAGGTAAAATATGATGTGAGTGATGATGATGAATGTGAAAGTGATGCTTGTAGGAGTGATGATGATGAAGAGGAGTACTCCAAGGAGGAGCTCATGGACATGTGTGAGCAAGTGCATACTTGCTTTGAGATGAAGTGAAAGGAGTGCAAGGAATTGAACAAGAAAGTCAAATTTCTTGAGCAATCCCTTGATGAGCTAAATGCCACTCATGAGAGGCTAATGGAAGCCCATGAAAAGCTTGGCAAAGCTCACTCTAAGCTTGAGAAAGCTCACTCCTCTCTCATTGAGCAAGTCAAAGAGGAAGCCAAGAAGGAGCAAGTGATTGTATCATGTGATGTGAGACTAACATGTGATCTTAGTGATGAATCTTTTTATAAGCCCATTATAGTTGCCCCCACTAACACTTCATGTAGCGCTACTACTTCTACTTCACTTTGAGTGATGGTCTCACTTGTGATGCCTCATTAATGATGGAAAATGAGACCCTCAAGAAGGAGGTGAATGAGCTCACTCGTGCCTTAGGAAATGCCTATGGTGGAGATGTCCGCTTGCTAAAGTGCTTGGGTAGCCAAATGTTTTGTCTCTACAAAGAGGGATTGGGCTATACCCCCAAGAAAGGCAAAGTGGCATTTGTCACTCCCAAAGTTAGCTTTGTGAAGGGCAATGGCTGGTTTTGCAATGGATGCAAGCAAGTTGGGCATATAGAGCAGTATTGCAAGACTAACAAGAACAAGCTACCTAATGTATCCTCAATTAAATTTGATGCTTGTTACATGCTTGTTAAGGGTGCTAATAGTGTGAAGGCTAAGTTCATTGGTACACCAATTGTGGGCCCAAAGAAGAAGGTCATTTGGGTACCAATGACCTTGGTAACTAACCTTCAAGAACCTAAGCAAGTTTAGGTACCTAAAAAGAATTGATCTTTTTTTTGTAGGTCAATTATAAAGCCGGAGGAAGGCATTGGGTGCTTGATAGTGGGTGCACACAACACATGACCGGTGATCTAAGAATGTTCAATTGAATCAATGAAAACAAGAGCAATGGGATTGATAGTATCACATTTGGTGATAATGGCAAAGGCAAGGTCAAAGGGCTTGGTAAGATAGCAACATCCAATGACTTGAGCATTTCTAATATGCTACTAGTAGAGAGCTTGAACTTCAACCTTTTGTCGGTAGCTCAATTGTGTGATCTTGGTTTCAAGTGCATATTTGGTGTGGATGATATAGAGATTATAAGAGTAGATGGCTCTAACTTGATATTCAAAGGATTTAGACATGAAAATCTATACTTGGTTGATTTCAATGCTAGAGAAGCTCAATTGACAATATGTTTGATCACTAAGTCTAGCATGAGTTGGTTATGGCATAGAAGGCTTGGTCATGTTGGAATGAAATAATTAAACAAGTTGATTAAGCATGACTTAGTTAGAGGCGGCCAGAAAACAAGTTGGTAACACACATCCTATGAAGAGCATGATGAGCACATCTGAGGCATTTGAGTTGATGCACATAGACTTGTTTGGACCAACCACATACACTAGCATTGGTGGAAACAAATATGGATTTGTGATTGTGGATGATCTCACTAGATACACATGGGTATTCTTTCTTATTGACAAGAGTGATGTGTTTGCAACATTTAAATCTTTTATCAAGGGCATTCACAATGAGTTTGAAACTACTATCAAGAAAGTTAGAAGTGACAATGGTAGTGAATTCAAGAACACTAGAATTGATGAGTTGTGTGATGAATTTGGAATTGGACATCAATTCTCGGTCAAGTACACTCCTCAATCAAATGGCTTAGTTGAAAGGAAGAATAGAACTTTGATTGACATGACAAGATCAATATTGAGTGAGTACAATGTGAGTCATTCATTTTGGGCCGAAGCAATCAACATGGCTTGCTATTATAGCAACCGACTCTATTGTCACCCCATGATGGAGAAGACACCTTATGATCTTTTGAATGGAAGAAAGCCCAACATAGCATACTTTCGGGTTTTTTGTTGTAAATACTACATATTGAAGAAAGGCACTAGATTGAGCAAGTTTGAAAAGAAATGTGATAAAGGTTTATTGCTTGGTTACTCCACTACTAGCAAAGCTTATAGAGTTTGGAATTTGGCTAGTGGTACTCTTGAGGAGGTTCATGATGTGGAGTTTGATGAAACAAATGGTTCCCAAGAGGAAGATGAGAATCTAGATGATGTAAAAGGCACTCAATTGGTCAATGCAATGCAGAACATGGACATTGGTGATATAAGGCCTAGAGAGGTGATTGATGTTGAAGATGACAAGAATCAAATGCTCTCTAACTCAAATGTGCAAGCTAGTGGTTCTTATGATCAAGTTCAAGCAAGTACTAGTCATGACAAAGTGTAAGATCAACAACAAGTGGCTAGTTCATCATCTCAACCAAGTGATATATCAAATGCAAGCAATCAAGTGCAAGTGCTTCAACCAACTAATGTTGCAAGAGATCATCCCTTGAACACTATCATTGGTGATATTTTAAGAGGTGTGCAAACTAGATCAAGATTGACTTCATTTTGTGAGCATTTCTCATTTATGTCATCCATTGAACCTAAGAAGATAGATAAAGCTTTAAAGGATGTTGATTGGGTCAATGCTATGCATGAAGAGCTAAACAACTTTATAAGAAACCAAGTATGGGAGTTAGTTGAGAGACCAAAGGATCATAATGTGATTGGAACCAAGTGGGTCTTTCGGAACAAGCAAGATCAAGATGGGATAGTAATAAGAAACAAAGCAAGATTAGTGGCTCAAGGTTACACTCAAGTTGAAGGTCTTGACTTTAGAGAAACATATGCCCCGGTTGCAAGATTGGAAGCAATTAGGATCTTGTTAGCCTATGCTTGTGCCCACAACATCAAGTTATACCAAATGGATGTGAAGAGTGCATTTCTCAATGGGTACATCAATGAGCTTGTGTATGTTGAGCAACCTCCTGGTTTTGAAGATGAAAAGAAACCCAACCATGTTTACAAGTTGAGAAAGGCTTTGTATGGATTGAAACAAGCACCAAGAGCATGGTATGAGAGATTGAGAGATTTCCTACTCTATAAGGGATTCAAAATGGAAAAGGTTGACACCACTCTCTTCACCAAGAAGCTTGGAAATGACTTGTTTGTAATGCAAATCTATGTTGATGATATCATATTTGGGTCAACAAATCAAGATTTTTGTGAAGAGTTTGACAAGATGATGGCAAGTGAGTTTGAGATGTCCATGATTGGAGAGCTTAGTTACTTCCTTGATCTTCAAATTAAGCAAATGAAGAATGGCACATTTGTGAGTCAAGGCAAGTATATCAAGGACATGCTAAAGAAGTTTGGAATGGATGATGCTAAAGCTATTAGTACACCAATGGGGACAAGTAGAAGCTTGGATAGTGATGCTAGTGGCAACATGGTGGATCAAAAGATGTATCCATCTATGATTGGAAGCCTACTTTATGTGACCGCATCAAGGCCGGATGTGATGTTTAGTGTATGCATGTGTGCTAGATTCTAAGCCTCACCAAGAGAAAGTCATTCGAAAGCAACAAAGAGAATATTGAGGTACTTGAAGCATACACAAAATGTTGGATTGTGGTATCCCAAAGGAGCCAGATTTGACTTAATTAGATATTCGGACTCTGATTATGCGGGATGCAAAGTTGAGAGAAAGAGCACATTGGGCACATGTCAACTATTGGGAAGATCACTTGTGTCTTGGTCATCAAAAAAGCAAAATAGTGTAGCACTTTCAACCGCCGAAGCGGAGTACATCTCGACCGGTAGTTGTTGTGCTTAATTACTTTGGATGAAGGCTACTTTGAGTGACTTTGGAATCAAATTCAAGCAAGTGCCATTGCTATGTGATAATGAGAGTGTCATAAAGCTCACCAACAACCCGGTTCAACATTCAAGAACAAAGTATATTGATGTCTACCATCATTTCATAAGAGATCATCAACAAAAAGGGGACATTTGCATTGAGAGTGTGGGCACCGAAGATCAACTTGCCGATATCTTCACCAAGCCACTTGATGAGAAGAGGTTTTGCAAGCTAAGGAATGAATTAAACATACTTGACTTCTCCAATATGTGTTGATGCACCCCCACTTATATGACATGCCTCTCCTTTAAGCAATTCAAGGTAAAAGTTGATTGTTATGGCATACATCCTTGCTAAGGACATGTTTAGCGCATCTAGACATCCTTCACATCAAATAGGCTCATTCATGTAAAATCAAATGAATTTGATGCTTGTATGGTACCACTATTGCTTTAATGCTTAATTTGGTCTAGTGGTAGCATATGACATATTTGTGGGCTTGTAAACCTAGTGTTTGATCTAGAAAATAAGCTACAAGTGTTTAACTCAACATGGTACAAGATAACCCTTATTTGGAGGTGTGAAGAAGCTTGTCCGTGGATCAAACCGAGTTAAATATCTTTTGCAAGTAATCTAGAATGAACCAAATTAGGAAAATAATCCTCATTTCACATGGTTTCACCCCAACCTATCTATAATTTGAGCCCACCTTTTGTGCTAATTGTTGACAAAGGGGGAGAGAAATTTACAAAGATAGTAAGATAGGGGGAGCAAACAAATGAAATGACATTGTAAGGGGATCAAATCAAAATTGTACACAAGCAGGGGGAGCAAGCTCATAAACTTGTATGTTGCATTTGAATGTGCATTTCATATATTTGCTTGCATGGCACAAGTTTTTAAATTCAATATACATGCTTGTGTGGTGTATGCTAGTTGTAGGTTTGAATGATGAAATGAAAAAACTAGCATGCATAGGTTATCTAGTGTTTGTATTTCAAAGTCTCCAAGTGGTATCAAGCTAATCATGGTGCTAAGGATGGTATATTGGTGCACTCCGATTGGTATCACGCTTCAAAGGTCCATCTTCTATACCTTAGCATCATTTGGTAGACATTGTCTCCTACATTTCCTATCTAAGCATATGTGCAAGCTACAATCCAAACTATTAGCACATATGTAGGGGGAGCAATTGCTACCATATGGGATTCATGAAACTTGTCCATATCTTTTTACATATGGTAAATATGCTTGGGCAAGCACCATGGATTCAATTAAATTTCAATTCATATCTTTATGTAAGGGCTGTCATCAATTACCAAAAAGGGAGAGATTGAAAGCTCTAGTTTGGTTTTGGTGAATTGATGAAACCCTTAGTGCTAACCTAGTTTATCAAAGTGATTATGAGATAGGTAGCACTACTCCAAGTGATGAAGAAAATGAAGATCATGGCATGATGATGATGATGGAATGGTGATGATCAAGCACTTGGACTTGAAAAGAAGAAAGAGAAAAATAAAAGGCACAAGGCAAAGGTATAAATGGTAGGAGCCTTTTTTGTTTCAATGATCAAGACACTTAGTGAGTGTGATCACATTTAGGATCGATAGCCGTACTATTAAGAGGGGTGAAACTCATATCGAAATGCGGTTATCAAAGTGCCACTAGATGCTCTAACTCATTGCATATGCATTTAGGATCTAGTGGAGTGTTAACACCCTTAAAAATGTTTGGGAAAATATGCTAACACATGTGCACAAGGTGATACACTTGGTGGTTGGCATATTTGAGGAAGGGTGAAGAAGATATAAGTGAAAAGGAGTTAGTCGTGCTGGTCACAGAGTGACCGGACGCGTCCGGTATGGTGACCGGACACGTCTGGTATTGATGATGAACTCAGTGACCGAACGCGTCCGGTGTGAATCAGCAAAGTCGTTGTTTGGTGAAACAGTTGATCGGACGCTAGCTGCGTCCGGTCCTGAGTGACCGGACGCGTCCGATCGACTGTGGGTGCTTACTGGACTCGATCGGACGCTGAGGCTCAGCGTCCGGTCAATTTCTAACGGACGCATCTGATCGGCCTTGGGTACTCTTTGGACTCGACCGGACACTGCAGCTCAGCGTCCGGTCATTTCAATTTCTGCGTCCGGTCGTCAGTAGTGTGGGAAGCAATGGCAACTTTGGTTTGAACTGGACATGTGGTGGTCTAGGAGCGACTGGACACATGGCGGTCTAGGAGCGACTGGACACATCCGGTCAGACTACCAGACGCGTTTGGTACAGCGTCTGGTGCATTCGAGCAGCGCGTCCGGTCGATGCGCGGTCAACCCAATAATTGAGCCAACGGCTCTATTTCATGGGGGCTTCTATTTAAGCCCCATGGCCAGCTCAAGCTCACACTCTTGGCCATTGTATTGACATAGCAACCTTGTGAGCTTAGCCAAAGCCCTCCCACTCATCTCCATCATTGTTTTATCATCATTATCAGATTGGGAGAGAATCTAAGTGCATTGTTTGACTGATTGCATCTAGAGGCACTTGGCATTCGTGTTTCGCTGCGGGATTCACTTGTTACTCTTGGTGGTTGCCGCCACCTAGATGGCTTGGAGCAGCAAGGATCGCTGAGTGGAGGTTGGTGATTGTCTCCGGCTCCGATCATGGTGATTGTGAGGGGTCTTGTGCCTTCCCCGGTGGAGAGCCGAAAGATAACTCTAGTGGATTGCTCATGTCATTGAGTTACCTCACTTGTAGGTAGGTTCTTGCGGTGTCCAATTGTGTGGACAAGGTTCGTGCAACACCTCTTAGCCGCCGAACCACCAAGTGTTGGTCGACACAATAGGGACTAGCGTGCCGGCAAGCACGTGAACCTCGGGAGAAAAATTGGTTGTCTCTTTCCCTTTGGTATTCTCCCGGTGATTGATTTAGTATTCATCTTGTGATTGGTTCACTCCTCTACACGGCGGTATAATCACCCTACTCACTCATTTATATTCTTGCAAACTAGTTGTGGCAAGCTCTTTAGTGTAATTAGAATTGAGAGCTTGCTTTGTTATTTTAAGTTCATCTAGTGGAGCTCTTTAGAGTAGCAAGATTGAGAGCTCTTAGTGAGTAGTAATATTGCAAGTTGTGTACCTAGTAATCATTGCAACTAGAATTGTTGGATAGGTGGCTTGAAACTCATATAGAGCTAGAGCAAGTTTGCATTTCGCTATTTGTCATACTAACTAAATTGCTCTAGTTGATTTGTAGATTATTAAATAGGCTATTCACCCCCCTCTAGCCATATTAGGACCTTTCAGACGGTCTTCAGGGGCTTCCTAGGTCCTTCCATCATCGTCGCCTCTTCCCTCTTCTTGGCCTCGACGTCGTGCAGTGCACAGAACGTCACCATCAGGATAGTTGCCTCATCCTCATCATCGGCTTGCACCAGATGAGCCTGAGCCTTCTTTTTCTGCTTGCGGTTTTGGCACTCCCATGCCCAATGGCCCATCTTCCCGCAAACGCCGGTAGGCGTTGGGGTCGACCTGCTTCTTCTCCGAAGAAGCCTTGCCGCGGCGCTTGCCATCGCCACCGCAGCTGGAGGAGGCTGCCTTCCCAGAGTTCCTCCGAGCAGCCCACTCCTCTTCCGTCAGCAGGAGTTTCCCGCTGTCCTTCGTTGTTGTCGCCTGCTACAGGCGCTCGTCCACCGCCTACAGACGGCCTATCACATCCTCAATGGTGAGGGTGGACAAGTCCAGCATCGTCTCTATGGAGAGAGCGACCTGGATGTACTTTGCCGGCACGGAGTGAAGGTACTTGGAGATCGCCTCCTCTCCGTCGATGGTGACGCCATGGCTCTTTAGCTTGCTGATGAGCGTTTGCAGGCGGAGGAAGAAGTCCTCCACCGTTTCACCGTCCTTGAACCTGAGGTTGGCGTACTCCTGGTTCAGAAGCTAGGTTGTCGCCTTCTTTGTGTGGTCGGAACCGACGTGCATCGCCGCAATAGCCTCCCATACCTCCTTAGCCGAGCTCTTCGCCCCCAACAGCTCCCTATACTCTGCTGGTACAGCAGCGAGGATAGCCTCCAATGCTGACATGTCATCTTCTTCATTGTCGGTGCCCTTGTCAACTGCATTCCAGAGCCGTCAGGCTCTGAGCTTGACCTTCATGGTCACCGACCACTCTCCATAGTTGGTGCGAGTCAGCGTCAGCCAACTGGTGCCGTTGACCTCCCCCACCGTGCGAACAATGACTTTCGGTCGTGGCTGGGCAGCCACAGTAGTGCCACTGCTGTCGCCCATCTCCGAACTGTCCGTCATCGCCAGCAGTTAGTCTAGCGACGGCGCTTGTATGGCTCTGATACCACTTGTTGGCCCACAGGATCACCGGCTCAGGTGAGTGAACCACTCACCGGTCTTGCCGAGCACCCGCTAGTATTGTCGAGCACCCACTAGCCATGCCGACAACGAACAAGCGTTGTCCGTCCCCACACACTATGGCTAGAGCTTGAAGAAGAAGGGAGAACAGAGCATGCACACACAATATAAGACACCAGCGTTGGTCGAAGCCCTGTGAGATAGCAAATCTAAACTCTCTTTACTGAGTTGTCATGGTAGTCTATTTATACAACTCTATCCATCTAGTCCCAGTACAACGCACATGCTGTAACAGTAACTAGATAACATACAGGGCTGACTCTGCGCTAGCCACTGCATGTGCCTACAGTACTGCAGGTGAGCCGTGCGACGCCTGCACCTGTAGCGGCTACAGTATCACAGCAAGGGGCCTTTCGGCGCCGCCTTCCCTTGCTGTATTCACACAAGGTAGCAGTAGATTATCTAACATTCCTAAGGATGTAGATTCCAACACAAGAAAGGTAAGTGGTACGTGTTAGTCGTCATTTTCACCTATATTAAGTATTTTGTTGATAGTGATTTAAATTTTTACATGCAGATGTTCATCGAGGAGGTCATGGAGCTTGTAGAGCTGAAACCACTGAGAGATGCTTTGGTTGGACTTCTTGGAGTAAATGGTTTGTCAACCGAGCAGCGGAAGAGACTGACGATTGCTGTGGAACTTGTTGCAAATCCATCCATCATCTTTATGGATGAGCCAACCTCAGGGCTCGACGCACGGGCAGCAGCAATTGTGATGAGGACAGTTAGGAACACTGTTAATACTGGTAGAACTGTGGTTTGCACGAATTGACATATTTGAACAATTTGATGAGGTGAGTGTTATTTTAGCCAGGAGCTTTGTAGATAACTTTGCCAAAAAAAATCACATTCAATTTGTTTATTGTCACGACCTTTCCATTCCTTAAACTAATTTGTAAGCTTTGAAATGTATGATAACTGCCTGCAGCTTTTTCTAATGAAGCGGGGTGGAGAAGATATCTGTGCTGGTCCATTAGGTCACAACTCTTCGGAGCTGATCAAGTATTTCGAGGTAAAACACTATTAGATAATCAGAATATTCCTATATTCTTCATTTTTTTGTTACATATATAATAAGACCTCTGTGGTTTATCAATCAGGCGATTGAAGGTGTCAGCAAAATTAAAGATGGCTACAATCCAGCAACGTGGATGCTAGAAGTGACAACAGTCTCTCAAGAACATATCTTAGGTGTTGATTTTAGTGACATATACAAGAAATCCGAGCTCTACCAGTAAGTAACATGCAATCCTAAGAGCCACTTAACATTTTTGTGTAACTAAAAAAAAAATACATAGATGACACTTATTTTTCTTGTTACTTAGAGTTCACAAAATGCACATTATAAACAAAGCACATAAATAAATCCTGACAGCAACCAGGAGCTACATACCTAATAACACTATTATTCACTACTGCATATTCAGGCAATCATCAATTACTGCTGGTTGCCAAACCCTTGTCACTGTTGGTCTTGCTAAGGGCCAGCGGCGGTGCTAGTCTACGCTATCACTGCCAAGTGCCAAGTGAGCAACCGGCAACATTGTAAAAATAGAAAGAAAAAAAAAGCAGCTCATAGCGTCCACCGCCGGACCTGCCTTCACTTCACATGCTTGTTGTTAGCTTGCGCATTGCTAGGCCCGCCGCCACCTGTGCCGCATCGAGAGCCCCACAAGGCACCACAGCTGTCGCTGGCATGGGCTCCGCACCTCCACCCATGCCCTATGAGGAGGTGCCATTACCGGCTTCGGGGGCCTACATTGCCGTTGTGGGCCCGTGCATGAAGCCACCCTTCCCCAAGATAGAGAGAAAAGGCGAACTAGTGAGTTTGAGAGAGAGAGATATCTGAGTTATGGGAGGCTTAGGGAGACGGATGCCACAGTGACGGATTTAACTCTGTTCTTGATACTTCGAGTCTGTTGCCCATATCACTGCTAGTTGGTGCTAAAGTCCCGTAGTGATCTTATCGTTGCCTGGTCTTAAAGGCAACCAGCAGTGAATCTACAAAACTGGTGGTGATGTTCATGTCCCTTGCAAACTCATAGTGATAATACATGGTAGTTATTTCTGTAATAATGATTATTTATAGGTTATTTATATGGTGCAACTTCTCCATATTATTTTTTTCCAATAGCTTATGTAACATTTGCATTGCTGTTTATAGGAGGAACAAGGATTTAGTAAAGGAACTAAGCCAACCGGCACCAGGTTCGAGAGACTTATATTTTCCCATTAAGTACTCTCAGTCTTCTTTCACTCAATGTGTGGCCTGCATTTGGAAACAAAACATGTCATACTGGAGGAACCCTCCTTACAACACTGCCAGGTTTATTTTCACTACTGCTACGGCCCTTATTTTTGGCACCATGTTCTGGAACCTTGGTAGCAAAATGTAAGTCCAAGTCATGATTTACTCTGTTGTTGTACATAGTGAATAAGCATTACTGCCATAATCCCATTCATATTCTGCACCTCAATCCAGAGACAAGTCACAAGACTTGTTCAATGCCTTGGGATCTATGTATCTTTTGGTGATATTCATTGGTTGCACAAATTCTATCTCTGTTCAGCCAGTTGAGCGAACAGTGTTTTACCGTGAGAGAGCAGCTGGCATGTACTCAGCTTTCCCTTACGTATTTGGCCAGGTGAACTAAGATGTTGCCCTCCTGAAGATCAATTCGTAACCCCATTCATGCTACTTGTTTTGGCATTATTCTTGGGAGGCCGAGATATACATATACTAATTGGTTTCTCTTTTTTTTAGGTTGTAGTACGTCGAGCTCCCATATGCTTTGGTTCAGGCTTCCATATATAGGGTAATAGTGTATGCAATGATCGGATTTGAGTGGACTGCTACCAAATTCTTCTGGTACCTCTTCTTCGTGTACTTCACACTGCTCTACTTCACATTTTACGGCATGATGGGTGTCGGGCTCACGCCAAATTACCACATAGCCTCCATTGTCTCTACGGCATTCTACAACATCTGGAACCTCTTCTCAGGGTTCTTTATCCCCCGCCCTGTAAGTGCCATAACTTTACGTTTTCTTTTCCTCTTATTAGAAACACATGTCTCATTTGTGTTCTGGACTTGTTTTTACATGAAGAAAACGCCGATCTGGTGGAGATGGTACTGTTGGATATGCCCTGCCGCATGGACGTTATATGGGCTTGTCTCACAATATGGTGACATCACCACACCCATGGAAGATGGCAGGACTGTGAATGTATTCCTAGAGGACTACTTTGACTTCAAGCACAGCTGGCTGGGGTGGGCCGCTGCCATTGTCGTGGCTTTTAGCGTATTCTTTGCCGCCTTGTTCGCCTTTGCCATCATGAAGCTCAACTTTGAGAAAAGATGACGATGATAAGAACTGGGGAGCACCACAAAGAGCTGCACAAATAGATGATGTTTGGTGTATTGCAAAATAATGGATTCTATGTATGAGCGGACAGAACTCTTCACTTCTCTTATGTGTACTGTTCTATATAATATTTCTATCCCGACACTACTATAAAAATGTCTTGGCCATCAGTTTGAACCCCCATCATCACTGGATTTTACACTGGTCTATGATATATTGGCAGTGATAGCCCACCTCATCACCGAAGATTTAAAACTGGCGGTGATAGTATGTTATCACCGTTGGTTTGGCGTGTGATGCGACTGTGATCGTCCAGTCGTAGTCGGTTCACAGGTTGGTTCTGGCGGTGATGACCAACCTGGCAATGATATGTAATTCATTACCGCCATTTGTTTGTTTGATCCAATGTTGTTGAGTACTTGATCAATGCCAACCTTTTGTTTGAACTGGCGCTGATGATCGTTCTAAGAATGTTGATCATTGCTTGAACTGGCGGTTCATTACCGCCATTTGTTTGTTTGATCCAATGTTGTTGAGTACTTGATCAATGCCAACCTTTTGTTTGAACTGGCGCTGATGATCGTTCTAAGAATGTTGATCATTGCTTGAACTGGCGATGGTTAGTACTAGATGAACGCTGGTCGTCATAGCTCTATCCACGCGTTGATGAGCATGTCATCACCGCCACTTTTTGGCAGACATAGCTATGGCGGTGGTACTGACCATGTTCACAATATTTATTGAAATCAAGTTTAATAGCATATTGACAATGCATAAAGATACATTCATGAAATCCATACATCATATCCGGGCAAAAGTTTATGATCCCTTTCAACTACATAGAGGTAACGATCGAGCAACAGTGTCAGATGGCAATAGATGCCAATGGTGTGATTGGTAGCCACACAATCAAATCAATCGCTACAACAATCCTCAGAACAGACAACAACAGGTCCAGTATCAGAGACTAGAGCAACCGGTTGAAACCTAGGACAGGGGTGCGCCGGTTCGAGAAGGTTTGTTGCCGGCGAAACAAATTGAGCAATCTGGTGCGGCAGGGAACACCAAAGCGAAGAAACCACGCCCGTCATACCGTTTTTGTTGTAAGTGTAATGGACACCTGAATGATGCCTGCAAGGCGGACCTCAATTGTTATGTTTGCAACAAGAAGGACACACACCTTGCATCTAAATGCCCGCTTACCAAGATGCCCAAGCCTAATATTTCTAGAGCATGTCTACCTCACACTCGAGTGTTTTAGAGAGAACTAGCACACGTGTGTTTTGTCCCAAAAAAAACACACAGATTACAGGAACCAAAAAATTCATGTATTTTATAACAAGGTAGCACACGAATTTTGGCAGCCTAGCACACAAAAAGAGTCACAACAGACAAAAGGAAATCCATGTGTTTTTTCCATGAGTAGCACACGAAAATATTGCAAGGAAAAAACATGTGTTTTTCAAAGAAGTAGCACACAAATCTTCTTGTAGTTGTACTTGTACTTGTATTCTTTGTGAAACAAGGGCCAAAAATAGAGCAGATCTGTTGTACTTGTTATTGTACTCTGTTGTAGCCCACAAACCTAACGACAAAATGACCCATGTTAACAACTACAAGGCACATCAGCCCATCAAACAAATGTGTGTCCTATATATGACCTACTTGACAAAGAAGCAAACCAAACAGATCCATCGATCTGTTCTTGAGGAGGAGCTCACGCACACCAGGGCAAAAAAGGGTGAAAACCCCAGATCAGAGCAGGAAAAAAGGGGTGGGGAGGGGGAGGATCACTAGATCCAAGGAGGCAGGACTCACCTCTACATCATCCAAGGTCAGTACACACCAGATCCAACCCTTCCTTGTGTTAGATCCCTATTTTGTTGATCTCAAACGATCTGTGCAAAGGAATTTAACCCATTAGTTTGAAAATCAAGAGGATGACTCGTCGAAGACCAATTTCTAGGCACAAAGTACTAAATTAGTACTGGAGAACCTCCAGGAAAACAGCAGGTGAGATGCTTATGGGGCTGGGAAAACAGGAACATTAACTGAGAAATGGGCATTTTCATAGCATCTGCAAACATAAATGTTGCCCTAATTGTCCACAGTAAACCCCTAACAATATCTCAGCATAGCTTCTCTCAACCTACCATCCACATGGCCACATAAAACCACAACAAAGATGGGACTCACTACGATGCATCCTAATAAACAATCGAGGCACACCAGAAAAAAACATACACAAATGACCACCACACTAACACCACAATTCAACACTAAACCCATGACAATGATCGAACCACCTAAACTTTTTGGAGGTTGTGCCTTCTTGCCGTTGGCTCAGCAGCCTAACAGTTTTTCCCATTAAGAAACTAGTGTAGTAGTGATTAGCCTAACATTTTTTGCTGAAACTGGAGAAAACAACAAGTTCATTGTCACAGTGTAGAAAGATAATCCAAAGAGCTTACCTCTAACAAACTGACATAGTCCCAGACCTAGGCACAACCAAATTAGGATGCATTGGAATCAACCTGTTTAGAGAAATAGAACAAGACCAAAAGTAAGAACCTGTTTACACAGATCACATAGGATAGATCACAGATCATATATTACAAGACATAATTTATTTCTATGCAATCTTTTTCCTTCATACTAGCACAATCACAGATCCGACAGCACCCACATCTTGTCCTACCTCCACCATCCTTCATCTAACACAAACATAGATCACATATGACAGATCACAGATTACGAGAGATAATTTATTTATATGCAAAGACAATTTACAATCTTTTTCCTTCATACTAGCACAATCACAGATCCGACAGCCCCCAAATCTTGTCCTACCTCCATCATCCTTCATCTAAAACAAACACAGATCATAGATTACAAGAGACAATTTATTTCTATGCAAGGACAATTTACAATCTTTTTCCTTCATACTAGCACAATCACAGAGAGAGGGGGGATCAGCACAATCACAGATTGCTAACTATTTCAAGCAAACAAAACAATATATCTTATGCATCTATTTTGTTTTCAGGTTACATCTGACAACATGGATGGGAAGTCGCTACAAAATTTTGACCTAACAACACAAGAAGGGGTCAACAAATGGCAAGAAGCCCTATAGTTTATGTACCACACCAACCAGTATGCATTTCCAAATCCTATGTTCTATCACAGATGAGTTACAATGACACAAATGAGAACAGTAACAACAACAGTTTCACACCACTCACACTTATACCGGTTATGCATTGGCTATATTCCTATTGTAACTAGGAATATAGCCTCACACCACTCACACTTATTCCAATCTCTACAAGGACTTTTCAAGAAGCACTACTAGAAGTTAGATTCATACCTCATTAGCCAAGATTAGTACACCAATCTATTGAATCAAGTTCACTGGTAAACTAATTCCTAGATCACCTACGTCGGCCAAAATTAGCAGATCCATGAGATTACATAGTGCAAAACAGAGAGCATGAGATCTCACACACACGCACGCGCACAAATACAATTTTCTGGGCAAATTTCTAGAAGTCATTCTGCAACCTCACACCACTACCACTTATATATTATGCATTTCCTATATTCCAATTGCTAATAAATTACAAAACACAGATATGGGAATTGTAGATTTCACATAGTGCAAATTGTACTTGTTGCTAATGCAATTATACCAAATGCAATTTTCATGTGGTGCAGGGGACAGGGGTGGCTAGGAATGGCTATAAACTCACAAACTGATTCTTTAATATCATTCAACTCTATCATATTGACATGTCATCATCTATTACTAAATGCAAGCAAAGAATAAGACAGAATTGAGACTGGAGCAGGAAGTATTACACTGAAACTATGGTTCGGCATAACTTAGGTAATATAAACATCAATAATTAATTTCTGGTTAAGGACAAAACTATTTTTCCATGGACTTGTACAAAATACGAGTGAATCAACCTAAATTTCACAATACTAAATCATGTACATCATCAACTACAGCCACCATACACAAATAGATTCTGAGAACTAATATTGTTTTGTAGGCTCTCCAGTGAAGCCGCAAAGAAAGATGAGGAAATAAACTTGTAATGCTAACAAAGATCCAGAAGCCACAACAAGCTGAGGGCGCGGTGATCAAAAACATGCAGCAACTCGTCATGATCAGCAGATACAAGCAAAATTTTAGTGCCACTTTAATTTATTTATGTAATCACAGGCATGTAACAAGCTCAATGTTTTTTGTGTACTACCCTTTGTGCCTCATTGAGTGTACTAGGTTAAACAGAATTCACAACTTCATATTACTCATCATGAAGACTAGATATTGCACATGTTTGGTACCATAATTTTAGAAATTAACGAGTGCAATTTACTACTTATGAATATGCAATAAAGAGAAATTAACGATTCCCTAAGTATGGAAGATTAGTAGGGACAGTGACAATCTACAAAATAGTACAAATCTGATCTATACAAGAAGATCCTGCTGACCATTCTTGCATGATCCTGTCTATATGTACATGTATGAGCTAACAGAAGCACATCCTTCCTACAATCAGTTGCGACACCAAATGGCTCAATCAACCCCCCCCCCCCCCCCACACACACATACACCACACCGCATCCTGCTCCCCAACAATACACTAAAGGACCAAAACTAATGCAATAAACTGCAGAGAAATGGTGCAAAATTAAATACCCATTATCTAACAGATAGCTCGTGGTCTTAACAAATTCCACACATATTATCCTAGGGGCTAAGGGTATTCATCTCTTGTGAAGAAAAGATAACAATTAATCGATAGATACAATGCAGATAGTGTTGACACTGTTAACCACCCTACAGTAGACAACAAAGAATAGCAACATCCAGGTACTAATAATGGTGGCCTGACCTGTCCTAATTCCCTTTTTGAGGAAAATCAGTACTGATGTATGCTAAAAACAATACCTATCAGATTGTGCATAGAAATTTCATATCAAATAAATTATCCTTAAGAAGCTTGGTAGAAGTGTCATACTAAATTTACTGGACTAAAATATATGTTCATTTCCAGAGAGTAGGATGCCATGGCACATGAAACTACAGTCTATATATCATCAGCAACCACACTGGTTCATCAATAAAAAGACAAAGTGCCCATGGACAAAATGGAGCCCAAACTTTACACCCCTGAAAAATCAGGAACACATTCAAACTGAAAATGAACAAGCACTGCATCAAAATCAGGCACTACATGTCTTATGCACCTGCTACAGACATTGAATACTTTCATCCATGTAAATAGATTAGCTAGCAATGCTTCTAAATTCATTCAGAGAATGGGTTGTAACTGACTGTAAGGTACTCAAATCAACAAGCACTGCATCACAAAACGAGATCTATAGACAGAACGTGGGGGCGCAAAAAATGCCCTAGCAGTTCCATCCGTGGCGCTAGCGGCCTCATCCAAACCTTGCCATGCTAGATCCCAGCGCAGAAGCAGCGAAGCAGGTCTCAACAACCGCTCGCACAAGCACTAGGTCGCTCGGCGTCTACCATGGCCACGAAAAAGCGATAGGCCGACAGCACCAATGGCCCGTGCAGGTGACGCCGACACGGACAAGGTTCGTCGTTTTGTTCAGTGGGGATCGTGATGTGCTCCACGAAATGCCTCTACAGAAATCAGGAAACAGCGCCGCTAATCCACTGCTGACTACCACTAATCCGACCACGCAATCCGCAATCTAGCAAAGCACCCAGAGAGAGCACGAAGCAGGGAGAGCGGCGCCCGAGTTCCTCACCTGCCCGATGACAGCAGCCAGGGGGAAGTTCTCCCTCCCGTACTCGCACCGCCCTTGGCCGCGGATGGGGCTGGCGCCGTTGGTGGACTCGAGGACCCCAAAGGTCGCGAGTGCCGCGGCCGCGAGGCGGGAGTCCCGTAGCCAGACGTTGCGGGAGGGGACGGGGAGGGAGATGGTGGCAGTGGCGGAGGGGAATGAGGTGGCGCGGCGGGGCGGGAGGTGCGGGAGTGAGTGGAGAGCGCGGTGGCCGTCGCCATGGTGGTGGTGAGGGCAAGACGACCGATAGACACAGGGAGGGACGGAGCGGCGACGTCGCCACTGGAAATGAATCGGCGTCTCCGACCAGGAGAGCTGCCGGAGGACGAAGGCGATGACGAAATGGGGATTCACAAATTGAAACAGTACTCCCAGAGCGGGCCCAGCAAGTCAGGGACAAAAGAAAGCTGAGCGCGAGGAGACGTCGATTGTTGATCGGACAGACACAAAATTCGTGTGCTGAGAAGGGAAAAAACAGACGTGTGATGTATAGCATATTTCTATGTTCGGTTTTGGGAAAACTGAACTTGGCTTCCTAAAAGTTACCGGATTTTGACTTCAAGTTGGAAACTCCAGAGCCGGCTCCTACTACTCTAGTCGCTATTACAGGAGGGAGATTGGAGGCATCTTTAGTCCAAAATGATCTCAAGCGCTTTGTACGTTTAGATTGGAATTGCGAAGCCTGTCTGTAGAGATGGAATGAAGTGGATCTTTGCCTCAAAAATCATGGTGTGACTCTCACCCTTTGGTCCACATTCTTGGGGACTCTCCACCCAACATATACTCAGCCGTTGGAGGAAGTTTCACACCCATCAATGTTCGATAGCCCAGCATGATGTCGCCACGGCGGCCCTCCCGCTAGTATCCGCACCATACTCTGTCCTCCCTCGAGCACTAATCAGCCCTCCCCGGCGAAGCAATCTTCCAGCAAGGTCTCCAGCGGATCCTCTCCTCTCAGGCTTGGTGAGATCCTTCTGACGAGTCACGAGCAAGGAGGAGATCTTGTATGGATCCTCTTCTCCGACGAATCTTCGCATGCTTTTCTTCCTCAACTAGCGGATCTTCCTCTTCCTCAACCGACCGATTTAGCTCCTCCCCTCCACAACCATGATGGGCGGATCTTGGCTCCTCCCCTCTACCGCCACGACGGGCGGATCATCGCTCCTCCCCTCCACCGCCAAGACGGCCGAGATTCAGATGGTAGCTCTGTTGATAAGAGCAGGAATAAAATATGACGAGTTGGTCCTATCTGTCATTGTCTACTGAGACGAACTTGAAGGCTCCTGTTGGAGGACATGTAAAAAAAATTAAGCCCTCAAAAATAGGAGTCCTAAAATAAAAAGTTGGTAACCCTCGAGCCTGTCTCGAGGGTTACCACTGGAGATGCTCTTAGGAGTATGTATGTAAGAGACCAAATTGAAGAATGAAGCTCTAATTCAAATTTGTATCTTCACAATTCATCTCCTAATTGTTCGATGATGGGGCTAGTTGTGCTGGGAACTACTATTTTCAGTAAAATGTATTATTGTTAAAAAATGAGATTATAGCCTCCACTTTATTTGGTGGAGGCTACATCAATCATAAATGTTTTATTGATAGATTCATTGAATTTAATTTCATCTTGAAATTATCTGCATGTCCATGTCGATTCACTACGCAACATAGGATCCTGATCTTTAAACTCTCCATTTAACATAAAAACATCGATCCAAGGAAAACTTAATTAGTATATTGTATAATAATGTTTTTTGGTGAGAAGCCATGAAAGAGCCAAGAGACCTTAGTTAAGGTTTCAACAATCATAATTGTATCTTATATCCTCACCTAACTACATATAAGTTGTCAACCATCACTATTCACTAGACACTATCAAGACATGAATGGGAAATTTATTATTTCAGACGTTTTAATTAGATACTTCCTCTAGTTGCAATTGTAGTCCATTTTTTATCTTCTAACAAATGCAAATAACTTACAGTTTTTTTTCCTATTCTCCTTTTTTCTTGCTGAATATTTTTTATACTTGCATAAACGATCTAATTCTACAATATAGTATGGAAAGCAACAATGCTATTTGACCTAGCTACTTTCCTAATCCATTTATCATATATACTAGAAAACTGGCCGCTTCTTTCATATATAACCTCGGCTTTCTCTTTAGATGGAATTTATGTCGATATGATTTAGGGAGAGACGGTGCGTGGCAATGGGATCTGATCCTATGAAGAGTGCGAGGTGCTTGATCGTGTCATTTAAGAATTAAGAGGGGAGCCCTCTTGAGAGTGGGCCTGGCTACATACACAGCAGGTCAGCAGCCCAAACGGTCGGAGGAACCATCGAAAACAGGCACATCACCAATATGTATTGCATCAACGATAATTCTGAGAAGACGAAGATCATATTTCCATTCTGGATTGGGCCAGAGCACAATTTATTCCTTACCTCTTTGTTCAATTTGAGACCCAAAGATGCTGTCTTCAGTTAAGTTCGACTCCTACAAAGAACACATTAAAAATAGTTTCAAAAATAAGTACAGAAAAACATAGGACAGAGAGATGAAAAGGCAATGCAAAAGTCCAACTGATAAAATAATTAACTATATGAACAATTATGCCCCATCGTACTCCCTAGTTCAACTCTTAGTTTTCTAACTAAACACCATTATACATCAATAGCTGAGTAAACAATTTACAGAACGTTTGAGAGATGTATTTTTTAGTGTCTTTGTCCAAAGATAATTCAGTCTAGCATCCCACAAACGAAATGAAGTACAGATGCTGGGTGCTGAAACAGTAGTATATATCAAAGCCTGCAAACCAATACTTTGTCCCGTTCCAAGTTTTCAAAATTTTAATGACCTTATTGTAATGCAATATTCACAGAAGCATTTTGTAAGAGGTATTTCAACAATCAAAAGGAGGCTAGTGTATATGTTTGTGAAGAAGTAAGGCCAATGTATCTGAGACACGTTTGATGCCTTTTTCTATTTCTGTGCGAGAGATTTGCATCCATCAGACCACCACTTGTCGATTTGATTCATGTTAAAATTTTAAAGAAATAAAGCTAAGATGCAGCGATACACTTACATTTTAATTGCTTGTACAGTTGCAGGTAACCATGAGCTGGTGTAGCAACGTCGCACGATTGGCTGAATTGAACACACGACCACCCTTCCCGGCACGGCACCTCGCCATGAACTCAACCCAGTGAACGCAGCCGCGACAGGCCACGACGATCAAGCCATGGGCAGCAACGCCACTGCTATGTACGGCGAAGCTCGACATGGGGAAGCGGGCGTCACCACGACCGTGTGGTCCTGGTGCGCGGCACCGGTAAGGTCCAACCGTGCGAAGCGGCCGTGCCTCGACCGCGTGGTCCCGAATTCCCGACGCGACAGGTCGGCGGCATTCCGTCGAACTATTCGTGGGCAGGCAAGACACGCCACACCCAAGCTGTATCCGCTTGCTCGTCTGCTCCAATGTGCCGATTTCGGTGTTACTCCCGTGGACGCTCCGCCCTGCGCTCTTCGTCCCTACCTTGCCTTGCCTCTGTCAGCGGTCCTCCCCGTGGAGTTCAAGCTGGAAGTGGTGGAGAACTGGAGATGGCCATCCCACCTGGAGTTGCGGGCTTTATGGAGCAAGAGGGCTGGAGGGTGGTCGGCAACCATCAGCAGGCGGCTGGATCCAGACGGAGAGATATGGTGGCAGTCTCATCGCTGGCTCGCCATGCTCTGCGGTTCCAACTTCCAAGCGCGGCGCTGATTCACGCGTGCTCGCTGCTACTAGCCAGCACTTGCAGCGGAGGCCGTTCGCAGTGGGACGAGGCCGGTGCCGAGGAGACCGCGCAACCTGGAGGAGATCGAATCCTCTGGAAACGCTAGCTACACGGTGTGACGATGAACATCCGATCAAAATCCAACGGAACAGGAAAAAAAAAACGGGCGACGTGGCCCAATGAGTGGCCAGAGCTTGATGTCTACACCACAGGCATTTGTTTGCAACCAGATTATTAGTGTATAATTGCTCAACACACATTAGCAGGTCGACCCGCATAAAGACGGAAAAACCAACACTGTAATTCAGTTTGCGTTGGCTGCATTACCTTTTAATTCATTTTAGTTTGAACAAGGCTTGTAACACTTCGATTCCTGCATCATCAGCTCAAGCTTCTGCACACTTTACAACATATCCAAGACGCCATCGAAACCTCTCTACACAACCGGAGATAACATTATGCATCCATAATGACTGAACCTCTCCCCGGAACACTTCTCTCCTACCCTGAGCGATGGTACCATACCATACCAGTGCTAGTAACCTGTCGCAGGGCACAACAAAGGCGACTGTTAAACCTCTGACCCTGAGTGAGCAGTGCAAGGTGGTAGGCCATTGCATTGTACACGCAGAAGCTCAGTCATCAGTCATCATGACTTGGTCTTGAAGGGGACGTAGTGTTTGAGCGACTCGGTGACTCCCTCGATGGACGCGACCGCCGAGGCGAGAGACACCAGGAAGCACAGGAAGCTGAGCAGCTGCAGCGCCACCCACCTGGTGGTGTACTTCTGTATCCGCCGCTGCCGGATGTACATCTCCACTGGGTAGTACACGGTGAGCGGCCAGAACCCAATGGCGCCGAGGAAGCCCAGGATGTCGTTGAAGAAGGGCATCACGATGGCGAGCACCGTGCTCACCACCACGAACGCCGTCCTCCACGTCAGCCTGAGCATGTTGACGTTGAACCTGCCGGCCACGAGGGGGTGCTCGCGCGTGACGAACTTGGCGTTAGGCCAGCGCTTGGCGGCGGCCGTCTCCAAGGCCGCGAAGATGGGCTGGGAGAACACCTGGTACGCGCCCACCAGGTGCACCACGATGCAGACGTTGGCAAAGTCGATCAGCCAGTAGGGCTCGTAGAAGCCGAACCCGGTCAGGATGTTCCCTGGCACCGCGTTCCCAAACGCCGAGTACCCAAGGCAGCCAGCAAGCATGTAGAACGCCGTGGTGGTCGTCACGCCCATCAGGGTCGCCTTCTTTATCGTCTTGTTCTCGGCTGGAGGAGACTTCACCGTGTCCTGAAATTTCAGTTCAGAGTTAGTGACTGACGACCGGTCTTCATAATGCTAAATTCTGAACATACAGACACGTCGTATGCAGTGCTTGTGCTTACTTGGATTTCAATGAGAATCATGGAGTAGGAGTAAGCGAATGCGATGTTGCCAAGAGCTTGAAGCGCGAGCCAGACCTTCTGGGCTGAATCAACGTCGACTCCGATCTCAGTGCCAGTCAGAGTTGACTTACCAGTACGGCCTGTGACAACACGTACATTACGGCACACAATGTGGCATCAGAGAATGAGAATGATCAGAAGGCCTTAATGGTTGTGTGAGAACTTCATAAAGTTTATAGGTTTGTAGATAGTTCACCTGAAATGGTCCGCGCCAACGAGAGGCCGACAGCGATGGTCGAGTAAGAGAACGACATGATGGCGGCGACGATGGACAGCCACGAAAGGTCACTGAAGTTAGGGAGCTGAGAGAAGAAGATCTGAACGATCCCAAATACGACCATGTACATGGTGTCGTAGGTGCTGCAGTCGGCCGCGTGGCCCTTCTTGTGGAAGCAGTTAGCCTTGTGCACGGCCCTGCTCATCATCATTCAGCCAAAAGGGATTTCTCAATCGACGATGAGATTGAATCTACCAAAACATCACTATTAAATGAGCCTATATATTGCAAGAATTACTTACGCTGCACTGATGGACGCTGTAATTGTATACCCAACGGCGGTTCCAACCAAGTTGACATACTGGAAAACACCACAGGACAAGACTTGCCATCGACCTGCATTATACGCGAATGCATCATCTTCACTGTCGAAATTAAGAAAACGAGCCGTTGGTTTATCTGAGATGAGATGACGGGAGCACAAAAAAGTACCCAGGTATGCGGCGACAGCATCCGTGTAGGTGTAGTTCCTCTTGCCGGTGAGCTGATTGCCGCTGCGGTAGCAGTCAGCGAGAAGACTAGAGGTGTAGTACGTGATGAAGGCAAAGATCATCAGGGTGAGCGGCCCCACGACCCAGCCCAGCTGTGCAGTCGACCAGGCGAGGGAGAGCACGCCGGAGCCTATGACGGCTGTGATGATGTGCGCGCTCGCCGTCCATACCGTTCCTGAAACAATTATCAAGATATTGTAAAATCAATCAGTCATCCCTATATAACACAATACAATCATAAAACAATATTAGAGCTAATTTTTGTTCATCATCTCATAAGGTTATTTCTTCCAATAAAAAGAAACAGAAAAGCTTCACATTTGACATATAAATAACTTGATCACAGAAACAATATTTCACAAGACATGTTACTGATTAATATCATATCCATGCACCTTCAATCAGGTAGCATCATGTTACTCCTGTTAGATAATCTACTGTTTCCTTGTATGAACAAACAGCAAGGGAAGATGGCGCCGAACTGGCCCCCTGCTGTGGTACTGTAGCCGCTGTACAGGCAGGCGCCGAACGGCTCACCTGCCGCACTGTAGCCACATGCAGGGACAGGCGCAGAAGTCAGTCCTGCTGTGTTATCTAGTAACTGTAGCAGCATGACAGCTGTACTAGGATCAAATAGGATAGAGTTGTATAAATAGTTTGCCACTGCAACTCACTAAAGAGAGTTCAGATTTGCCATCTCCTATACAGGGCTCCGGCCAACGCTGGTGCTTGTACTGTGTGTGTATGCTCTATTCTCCCTCTTCTTCAACCTCTAGCCATAGTGTGTGTGGTCAGACAACGCTTGTTCGTGGTCGGCTTAGCTAGTGAGTGCTCGGCAATACTAGCGGGTGCTCGGCAAGACTGGCGAGTGGTCAACTCAGCTGAGCTGGTGATCCTGTGGGTAACAAGTGGTATCGGAGCCGTACAAGCGCCGTCGTCGAACTAACCGCTGGCGATGACGAACGGTTCGGAGATGGGCAACAGCAGTGGCACTGCTGTGGCTGCCCAGCCACGACTAGAGGTCGTTGTTCACACGGTGCGGGAAGTCAGCGGCACCAGTTGGCCGACGCTGACTCGCACCAACTATGGAGAATGGTCGGTGACCATGAAGGTCAAGCTCAGAGCCCGACGGCTCTGGAATGCTGTTAACAAGGGAACCCGACAATGAGGAAGATGACATGTCAGCGTTAGAGGCTATCCTCGCTGCTGTACCGGCGGAGTACAGGGAGCCGTTGGGGGCAAAGAGCTCTGCTAAGGAGGCATGGGAGGCTATTGCGGCGATGCGCGTCGGTTCCGACCACGCAAAGAAGGCGACGGCCTAGCTTCTGAAGCAGGAGTACGCCAACCTCAAGTTCAAGGATGATGAAACGGTGCAGGACTTCTCCCTCCGCCTGCAGACGCTCATCGGCAAGCTGAAGAGCCACGGCGTCACCATCGATGAAGAGGAGGCGGTCTTCAAGTACCTCCACTCCGTGCCGGCAAAGTACATCCAGATCGCTCTCTCCATAGAGATGATGTTGGACTTGTCCATCCTCACCATTGAGGATGTGACAGGCCGTCGGCGGGCGGTGGACGAGCGCCTAGAGCGGGCAACAGCATCGAAGGACAGCGGCAAACTGCTGCTGACAGAAGAGGAGTGGGCTACTCGGAGGAACTCTGGGAAGGCAGCCTCCTCCAGCAGCGGTGGCGATGGCAAGCGCCACGGCAAGGCTTCTTCGGAGAAGAAGAAGCAAGTCGACCCCAACGCCTGCAGGCACTGCGGGAAGACGGGCCATTGGGCACGGGAGTGCCCAAATCGCAAGCAGGAGAAGAAGGCTGAGACTCATCTGGCGCAAAGCTGATGATGATGATGAGGCCACTATCCTAATGGCGATGTTCTGTGCACTACACGACATCGAGGCCGAGGAGAAGGAAGAGGCGACGACGGTGGAAGGACCTGGGACGGCCCTAAAGGCTGTCCACCTCAACGAACCACGTGCCCAAGTCCACCTCAGACGTGTGGGCGCCGACCAGGAGCAGCGGTGGTATCTAGACTCTAGTGCCAGCAACCACATGACGGGCTCCAAGGCAGCCTTCTCCGAACTCGACAACGATGTTACCGGTACGGTGAAGTTTGGTGACGGCTCAAGGGTGGCAATCCAAGGGCGCGGCACCATCATCTTCAGGTGCCAGAACGGGGAGCACCACGCACTAACGGATGTATATTACATCCCACAGCTATATTCCAGCATCATCAGCATTGGTCAGCTGGATGAGCGCGGTAGCGAGATACTGATCAAGGACGGAGTCCTTAGGATCAGGAACCAGGAGCAGCGACTTCTTGCCAAGGTGAAGAGGTCGCAGAACCAGTTGTACCTGCTCGACCTGAAGGTAGAGCAACCGGTGTGCCTGGCGGCAAGGCACACCGAGGAACCGTGGCTGTGGCATGCCCGGTTCGGACATCTCAGTTTCGACGCGCTTGGTCGACTGGAGAAGATGGTCCGAGGGCTACCCCACATGAGCTGTGTGACAGCTGCCTGGCCGAGAAGCAGAGGAGGCTACCATTTCCAAAGACAGCCAAGTATCATGTGAAGGACGCTCTCGAGCTCGTCCACGGCGACCTCTGCGGGCCGATCACGCTAGCTACAAACGGTGGTCGGCGGTACTTCCTCCTGCTCGTGGATGATTGCAGTCGCTATATGTGGCTGCAACTCCTAACGAGCAAGGACAAAGCGACGACGGCGATCAAGAAGTTCAAGATGCTCGCGGAGGCCAAGAGCGGCAAGAAGCTCCGCGTGCTGAGGACTGATCGCGACGGCGAATTCACTTCGATGGAATTCACTGTGTACTGCGCGGATCAGAGTGTGGTGTCACACCACACCGCGCCGTACTCACCACAGCAGAATGGTGTGGTGGAGCAATGGAACCAGACGGTGGTCGGCATGGCTCGATCCATGATGAAGGCCAAAGGCATGTCGACAAGGTTCTAGGGTGAAGCGGTGACCACTGCGGTGTTCATCCTCAACTGCGCTCCGACCAAGACCCTGACGGGCAAGACGTTGTTCGAGGCTTGGTATGAGCGCAAGCCGAGCGTGTCCTTTCTCTGGACATTCGGCTGCATCAGCCACGTCAGGAAGACGAAGCCGATCCTCACCAAGCTGGAGGACAGGAGCACACCAATGGTGCTCCTGGGCTACGTGGAGGGTACCAAGGCGTACCGGCTCTACGACCCACGCGGAGACAAGGTACTTATCTTGCGCGATGTAGTGTTCGACTAGAAGGCGGCTTGGGACTGGAGCAGTCCGAGCACGGGGGAAGCTGGTGGCTTCACCAACACCTTCGTCGTCAAGCACCTGGTCATCCACGATGGTGGAGACGCTGGGAAAGAGGTGTCGAGCACTCCGGAAGGGGTGCCGAGCACTCCAGAAGGGGTGCCAAGCACTCTAGCGGCAGAGCCGAGCACTCCTGGGGCAGTGCCGAGCACTTCGAGAGGGATGCTGAGCACTCTGGGAGAAGTGCCGAGCACTCCTGGAGGAATGCCGAGCACGTCAGGAGTGGTGCCGGAAGGTTCTGCAGTGGTGGCGACCACTCCAGGACGGGTGTCAAACACTCCCGTAGCGGAGCCAAGAGGTCTTGCAGTGGTGCTGACCACTCCTAGACTGAGACTGAGCACTCCTACAGTGGTGCCGAGCATTGTAGGAGTAGTGACGAGCTATCCAGAAGAAGTGCCGAGCACTGCAACCAGAGCGCCGAGCACTCAAGGTGCTGTGCCAAGTACTCTGGCGGAACAGGGAACACCATCAACACTGATTGAGTTTGCCTCACCTCCAAGTGACATCACTGAGTTCGTGGATGCCTTCCACGAAGGTGAGGAGGTGCGGTTCCACAGGCTAGACGACATCATCGGCGGCACAGGGCCCTCTGGCCTGGCTGGTCGGCTGCTCAATGATCAAGAGTTGCTGCTCGTCAGTGCAGAGGAACCACCCACATTCGCGTTGGCCGAGCGCGACCGAAACTGGCGACGGACGATGCTGGAGGAGATGAAGGCGATCGAGGAAAATGAGATATGGCAGCTCGTCGATCCACCTCCAGGATGTCGTCCGATCAGCCTGAAGTGCTGTACAAGGTCAAGCGGGATGAGCTCGGCGCCATTGTCAAGCACAAGGCGCGCCTCGTCGCCCGAGGCTTTGTTCAGCGCTAGGGCATAGACTTCGAGGAAGTCTTTGCACCAGTAGCGCGCATGGAGTCTGCCCGTTTGCTACTAGCCTTGGCAGCAGCAAAGGACTGGCGTGTCCATCACTTGGACGTTAAATCGGCCTTCCTCAACGGCGAGCTGGCGAAGACGGTCTTCGTCAGGCAACCTCAAGGTTTCGCCGTCAAGGGAGCGGAGCACAGGGTGCTCCGACTGCGCAAGGCGCTCTACGGGCTGCGGCAGGCCCCACGAGCGTGGAACGCCAAGCTTGACGCCACGCTGGACGAGCTTGGGTTCCAGCGGTGCATAACCGAGCACGCGCTCTACACGCGGCGATGGGGGAAGGAGGAGCTCATCGGTGGCGTGTATGTGGACGATTTGATCGTCACCGACGCGCGAACGGAGGACATCAACAGCTTCAAGCATGAGATGGCGGCTCATTTTCGAATGAGCAATCTCAGCACACTCTCCTACTACCTCGGCATTGAGGTGAGACAAGGGAAGGAGGAACTCACGCTCGGTCAGAGCGCGTATGCCTCGAAGATGTTGGAGCGGAGCGGCATGGCTGAGTGCAAGCCATGCGTGACTCCGATGGAAGAGCAGCTGAAGCTAACGAAGGCCAGCACCGCGGTGAAGGTGGATGCAACACTCTACCGGAGCATTGTCGGCGGTCTGCGCTACCTAGTCCACACGAGGCCGGACATTGCGTTCGCCGTGGACTACGTCAGTCGCTTCATGGAGGATCTCAGAGAGGATCACTGGGCTGCGGTGAAGCGGCTATTGCGCTACGTCAAAGGAATGGTGGATAAGGGGATCATTTTTTCCATGACCGGCAGGAGTATGCTGCAGCTCACTGTGTTCAGTGATGCAGACATGGCGAAGGACATCGACGGACGACGGAGCACCTCTAGCGTGCTCGTCTTTCTCGGGTCGGCTCCAATTTTATGGTTGTCGCTGAAACAGATGGTGGTGGCGCTATCTACATGCGAGGCAGAGTACGTAGCGGCGGCCACAGCGGCGTGCCAAGTTGTATGGCTGCGCCGGCTGCTGGGCGAGCTGACCGGTGCGGAAGCTCACCCACCAGCACTTATGGTGAACAACCAGCCCGCCATCGCCCTCGCGAAGAATTCGGTTCTGCACAACCGGAGCAAACACATCGACGTAAAGTTCCACTTCCTCAGGGACTGTGTCGATGGAGGGTAGATCGTCATTGACTTCGTCGAAACTAGTCGGCAACTCGCGGACGTCCTCACCAAGCCGCTTGGACGTCTTCGACTCACGGAGCTGAAGGAGATGATCGGCATGAAGGGGGTACAAGGGATAGCAATAGGATTAGGGAAAGAATTGTTAGATAATCTACTGCTTCCTTGTGTGAACACACAGTAAGGGAAGGCGGCGCCGAACTGGGCCCCTGCTGTGGTACTGTAGCCACTGTAGAGGCAAGCGCCGAATGGCTCACCTGCCGCACTATAGCCACATGCAAGGACATGCGTAGAAGTCAGTCCTGCTGTGTTATCTAGTAACTGTAGCAGCATGGCAGCTGTACTAGGACTAGATAGAATAGAGTTGTATAAATAGTTTGCCACTGCAACTCACTAAAGAGAGTTCAAATTTGCCATCTCCTATACAGGGCTCCGGCCAACGCTGGTGCCTGTACTGTGTGTGTATGCTCTGTTCTCCATCTTCTTCAACCTCTAGTCATAGTGTGTGTGGTCGGACAACGCTTGTTCGTGGTCGGCTTAGCCAGTGAGTGCTCGGCAACACTAGCGGGTGCTCGACAAGACTAGCGAGTGGTCAACTCGCCTAAGCCGGTGATCCTGTGGACTAACAACTCCCTCCCTTTTAGAACCAACAAGGCACAATTTTGAACTAGTGTGTCGTAGACTCCAAAGTACACTTAGTGGTGGAAATGGATGGCTGAAAATTCGAGCTACCCCAATTCGTATCGCTGGACCTTGTAATATGGTACACATTTTTATAGAAATGGAGCAGATCCAAATAGACTCTAAGTCACACTCTGACCTATTTGATTTCATTTATGCAATTTATAGTTTATAAGTAGGGGGTGGAGGATCAACAAGCTATACTTTGACCTGCTACCTACTACAAAAATCGAGTGCACATGCCATTGACCCATGTCCCGGACGGTCAGCAAAGGAGCAGGGACACAGTCCAAAGGAATCACTGAACCCCGGAGATAAATGTCACCCTGTTATGACCAGCACCCATTATGCAAGGTGTAGGCCACTGTTATGGCAAGTGGAGCCGGCCACGTTATGGCCACGCGGTACTGTAGCACATGAAGATTAGATTGGTTTGGTTTGTTAGGAAAGAGATATGTTAGATTGATTTGGTTAAGATATTTTCTTAGGGGTCAAGTCAGTCATCTCTATAAAAAGAGAACCATGTATCAGTTATAATCAAGCAGAAATAATCTATTGTTTCTGGCTTTCCCTGGGAGCCAGGAGTTCCTAACCCTAGCCGCCTCTACTGTTCACATGTGGGTTCTAGGGCTACAGCCGCCGCCGCCGCTCCCTCGCTGCAGCCACGGCGCCGCCACGCCGTCTGCCTCGTGCACTTCGACCTCGTCCTCCAACCTCCCACGCATACAACCTACGGTCCCTCTCTAGCAGGACCAAGGTTCCTAGCACACCCTCCCACTGTCCCACAGCCGCATAATTCAGCGACACAAAGGTCTCTCACTCTCTTGCATACCCCTTGGTCAACAAAGGCCCCCTGATTTGCGTTGGTCCGGTGTACTAAAATCTCTGATTGCTGATGTCCTCGCTCGGAGATTGCCGGCGCACAAAGGTTATCCTATCTCGTCCAATAGCATGTGCTGCCTCTGCCTAAAATATATATGTTCATCTCACAGTCTAAAAAAATAACTAATTTTATAAAAAAATATCATTATGTCACTAATAGATTTATTTATTATAAAAAATATACTCTATAATTATTTATTTAGTATAATAAATGTTAATATCTTTTATATAGATTTCATAAAGCTTAAAGATAATTGACTTCCTCAAAAAAGCGGGAACTGCACTCCTTTGGGACGTACTCGTCATCCTCACCCCTCGTCATCCTAGTAATGCATCGAGTGTATAATCTAATGAAAAAATAGTCTAGCAGATGAACTCATGCTTCTTCACAAAATGGGCAATACTGCTTAACCAAAACAGAGGGGAAAAAAGGGTATTCTGTTCAGTTCAAAAAACAAAATAGATTTAGGCCCTGTTTAGTTGCACCTCAAAACGCCAAATTTTTCAAGATTCTCCGTCACATCGAATCTTTGAACGCATGCATGAAGCATTAAATATAAATAAAAAATAAAACTAATTACACAGTTTAGACGAAATCCACGAGACGAATCTTTTAAGCCTACTTAGACTATGATTGAACACTAATTACTAAATAACAACAAAAAAAAAAAAACGCTACAGTAGCGTTTTGCCAAAAAAAAATGGGCATCTAAACTGGCCCTTAGAGCAAAAGATGTTATAGTGGTGCGCCAAAAAGTCAGAGACGGCAGGCCTACGGCACATATATGTATTCTCGCATTGGTATGCTCGTCGCCTCCGTCGACAGACTCTTGCCTGGATATGATATCTCCTCACCGGGTAGCTCCCGTAAAAAAGGTGCGGCCATATTGTCAAAGCACATATTGTGCACTCAATAAACTCTGCTGAGTGCTGACCCAAAATATTCTAGCAGTATATTTCTTTTGTTTTCCATGTGAAGCAAAAAATAAAAAAGTACAATGAGTGAAAAGAGAGAGAGAGAGAGAGAGAAGAAACCAAGACTTATGTCACTGAAATGTTTAGTTTGGTTTTGCGTCAAGGACACAGATTCTGCTCAAAGAGAACCACCAGGAAGATCAGCCAAAATGGAACTTTCAGTCAGGTATATTTTTAGTTGAAAATTAGGGACCGTGGCATAGAAATGCAGGCTGATTGCGTGTCAAAACGCGCGGTAACTTTTTTTCCCAACACGTGAAGAAGGAATCTATAAAGTGAGAAAACAATCAGAAAGTCGCGTGCGTGTAGTTCCATGTTCACATTAGTACACAAGGACGCAGCTGAAACGTGTACGTAGGCCAATTCGCTTTTAAGCACAATTACCTTTGATTTTGACTTATATATCCAGTCTAATGTAATACCACGAAAATATTGATTAATTAATTAAATCCACATGGATAGGGCAGGCTCTTAATATAGCTACATGTGTAACTAACTGATTCAATTATGCATTAAATATATAATCAATGTTTTCTATAGTAGACGGTCTAACAAATAGATAAATATTCTAGAATGCTAAGGGTTTTTTTTTTGGCAGAGATAGACAGATAATCCAGTTTCTCTAAGACTAGAGATATATATTATATACCAATAAGTGATCAACTTATAATTGGTTTCAAAGCTGCAGCTGCAGCAGCAGCCACAAGTAGCAGTAGCACTGCCATTACAATTATGAGAAGGCGACCGCTGTATCTGCATGGCCCCAGCCCTGTATCTGGCCCGTGGCATTTGACCTGGGTCTGCGCTGGACCAGCGCGCGACGATCCATCCCATGCCCGCCGGTCGCCGCCACAGCCACAGGCGCGTCTTCCTCCTGGCTTCCGGGTGCGCAATAAGACAGACACGATCGGGCTAATCAGGCAACGATGCAACAGCTGCCGTCCCCAACTGGTTGGGCGGTGCACGTCATGATGTCACGGACGGATACAAGACCTGCCGAATAGCGCGTATGGCGTACGCCTCATCCACAAGCTTCAGGTGCTGCTGATTCTGCTTCCGTCGATGCCACCGAAGTTTTAAGCCATTACTACTTATTACTATGATTATGGGCTTTATGGCTAGTATGATTACCAAGGCAGATGCATGATACTACACCACCCGTGTTAAATTTGGTCGTAGTTGAGGTTGGTGTGTTGTGCTAACAAGGCAAGAGAGATTGCTAATCAAAGAGAAAGGAAAGGGATGATTCTTCAGAGTGGCCCTCCTCGCACTCACGGTACTTCATCGAAAGAGAGAGCAAAGCAAATTGCCTAGACGTATCTACCCGAGAACATTCTTCAGAGTTATAATGGTGTTCTGAAGGATTTGAATACCTGCCTAAATTCGCGCAGTGCAAACAATAAGAACAACGGTTTACTTCGAGTATGGTGAGGCGTACAGTCCGCCGTATGGACGCCGGACTGCCCCCCAAGTTTCTTTTTATAATTTCCAGGAAAGGCAGGGAAAAAAAAGGAGAGGCACGTCTACAAACAGAAGAGACGGCGGCGGCCGGCGGGGCTAGACATCGGTGGCAGTTCGATCACTTACCGGTGCGCTTCTTCCTGCCGTCGTCGTCGAGCTCCTCGCCGCCGGCGCCGTTCCGCGGCGGCTGAGGGTAGTAGTGCGCCCCGTCGGCGCCGAAGCCGGGGCCGTGGCGCGCCGCCATCTCCAGGTCCTGGGTCATCTCCGCGGCCGCCTGGGACGGGCGTGCCGTGCGCTGGGGCGGGTGGGGGATTTTTGTTGTTGCTAACTCGAATCGAAGAAAGAAAGAAACCCGTTCGAGTAGAGAGGGCGCCGCGCGGAGAACCAAAGGGCCGCGCCAGATTTTATACACGCGGGAGTAGAGTAGTGACGCGATTAAGGGCGTCCGACGCAGCACAGGGCCGCTGCCTGTAGGGCCCAGGGTACAGTCGAGTTCGAGCCAGATTTGAAAGGGGAAAAAAAAAGCTGTTAAAACGCGTGCCTGGCCCGCGGCCGGGACTCGGAAGCACACTCTCTCTGGGGTCTCGGCTGTGGGCCCCTGCCAACTGCCATGCGGTCAACGTGCGTGGCGTGGGGGTCAAACTATGGCTAGAATTAGTAAATGTGTACTGCTACTGGATAGAGCCGCCAAAAAATACCACTTTGTTGAATGCACTGTATAAGTTAATTTGGATTGTGGATTTTTCATGTGATCTCCGTCTGGATTGAAACAGGCCGGCCATAGAATCTTTAGATCTGATGGGGTTATAAGGTCATGTTCGCTTGTCTTATAATCCGTACTTTTCAGTTTGTTTTTTTAGCGGGAACAATGTTTTTCTCTCGCAACAAATCAGCTAAAATAGTGTTTCGGCTTTTTTTCAGCGAAGCGAACGAGACCATAATTAGCGGCAGATCCAAGAAAAAAAATTAGGTGAGGCAAACTCTAGCCGAAGATAAACCAAGAGTACCAAAAGGTATTACGGTAGCACAAACTATAGCGAAACATGTATGAACACAGAGGATGTTTTGATATGACACCTTAAATTTAGAGAATAAATATTGTTCTTCCATGATACAATTCAAAATACATCAGAAGAAAAATGGACTAATAACCTATAAATTTTTTAAAGAAAATTTAGTGAGTAATAATAAAGTGTTCATATCCCTTAAACATTGATATGTATATATTTTATTATACTAGAAATATGCCCGTACGGTGCACGGCGTATAAATTTCTATATAAGCCTATGACGATGCTTAGCTTGTGACAAACATAAAGTCTAATAAATTTGCTATTCTTTTAATATTTACGTGTTTCATGATCTTTATCACCTATAATATGTCGCTTAAGGCTATATGCCAATCCGCTAGAATGCACAACCGCTCAACAGGTAGAAGTAGCTGGTTGACTCGCCCTCGCGGCAGTACAACCTCCCCTAGGGTTCGTTCGCGGCCCCAGGCTTATGATGGTGCTGCATGCTGTGATTTTTTATTTTATTTTTAATATTTTTTGTAAACTAATTTTAAATCTAACATTGTTTAAATTTTTTTTTCAAAACTAACACTTTTGGCCGTGTCTATTTCTCTGTCGTGGCGAAACGCCTGTGCCGCGCCATGCATGGTGGCGCGGCGAGAGGGTTGACGTGGCCACGTCACCGGTCAGCGCCCTAGTCGTCGCCACGTCAACCCTCTCGTTGCGCCACCATACATGACGCGGCATAGGCGTTTCGCCGCGGCAGGGAAATAGGCGCGGCCAAAAGTGTTAGTTTTAAAAAAAACAATGTTAGATTTAAAATTAGTTTACAAAAAGTGTTAAAAATAATAAAAAAAATCCATACTGCCTAGCTCGTTGGGTGTCACCCATGGCATGATCATAGGCTCATAGGCCCCGTTCGCTTTGCTGAAAAAGCAAGCTGAAACATTGTTCTGGCTAATTTGTTGTGAAAAAAAAATGTTTCAGCTAAAAAAAACAAGCTGAAAACTATGAATTATAAGAAAAACGAACAGGCCGCCGTGATGCGGCAGTTGGATTGGTGGCAGAGACTGGGGGGAGGCCAACTTATTAAGGACGTATTTGGTACAACCCTACTTCACTGTTGTAGTTTTTCTTTGTCTTCGGATGAAGAAGCTAATTTAGATAAGCATTTGGTTAAATAAATGCCTATAATATCCTCATATTTTCAAATTTTCCTCTCATTTTCCCTCAATTATTTTACTGCCTTTTTCTCTCTCTTTCTAAGCCAGTCCTATGCCTGTCCGGCCCATGGGTCCCTAACAAATTCCTGTCATTTTATTATCCGTAGTCTTGTGTGTCCCGTTCTCGGGCGTCTCGGAGCAGGCCTGGTTCCATCATTAACACCTTTCGATCATTAACGCCGGCCTACCATCTCCTATACAACTAAAAAGAATAAAACGTAGATATTTTTTAGTGCGACATTTATTTTGGGTCTGCCTCTCCCCGTGCGATCCCACGACATCTTCCGCATGTGGCATCCTTTTGGTGCGATCATGCACCCCTCGCTCTATCCCGTCCACCCTCACCGTGCTGCCGCCGCATGCGCCCGCCCGGCTCCCGCGTCCGATCGCAACTTTCTTCGTGCCCGTGCGTTGATGCAGTTGCTAAGAGATACACCGGTGACGAGGCCGGCTCCCTCCACACGCACCTCGCCGACGCCGATCCAGGACGCCCGTGCCAACGCCCGCGCCTCCGAGATCTTCGCGGGCCACCGCGCCGCTTGGATGGATGCCGAGTGTCGCCTCCAGGTCCACGCCGCCGGGGACGAGGCCGCCTCCCTCCACGCCGGCCTCGCCGACGCCAAGGCCGCGCCGCGCATCCCGCCTACGTCGCACAACACCAGGCTCAAAACCAAGGTACACACCGTGTCATATTCCCCACGTTCAACAAAAATATCCAATCAAGTCGCCCATCTCAGCTTAATCCTATACGAATCGCAGACTAATTGTGCTTCTGTTTTCGATTGCCCAGGCAGAATCGCTGATCGAGATGTTGCGGAAGCCGCGGAGCCTGAGCCTCCGCGCGCGACTAGCGGCTGTCGTTGCGGTGGAGTGATGGCCCCCTCCCAATCCCCCGCCCCCCACCTTGGTCATGCGTGCCTGCATCCTTCTCTTCTTCAGCGAGACGAACCAGCGCCGGTCGGCCGGCCACCAGCAAGGTTCACGAGCGGTCTCTTGAGGAGGACATTGTTGCGACAAGGTGATGCGTTCTTGCTCTCAGCTCGCCTATTTTCCTTGCCAGTCTTCACCTAGGCATTCAGTGCAATCGGTTGGTCAGTTATGTGTGTTCTTTTTTACATCGGTGCTGGTGGAATTGCAGAATAGTGTATTTGAATGTTCGACCATGCGAATCAGAGAATCACTAACTAATGAAACATTACGCATCCGACGCTATGTTTTGGGGGTTGAGATACAAAATAAGGTTGGACACTTAATTATGGATCAAGGGTACCCAGCTTATATATTTCTGAATCTAAATTGTAGGTTCATATGTCAGTGTCATGAAATTGAAAACTGGTAGTTGTAGCATAGGAGTAGGGCAGAATCATTTTCTGACTTTTCCACTGCTATAGGTCACTTCATTATTTCTCCGTGGCATTATCCGGGCACATATATTTATTTATTGGTTTTATTTTTGCCATGTCGGCAGATTGATGGCAATGGAGGGGACCTATTTTATGTCATCCTTCGATGCAAGCGGAACTGCCTGCTGCTGTGCTGATCAACAACTCCCTGACCAAATACGGGCATCTTAGGGCTGCATTGTTAGGTGCCATTTCAAAATACAGGAACATTTCAAGATTCATTTCTCCCATCACAACCATCTACAAAGAACATATGTCCATGTTGGAGCTTCAGCTCGTCTTCTGATGGCAATGGATACATGGCTGGGAACTTTAGCGAGAGTGATGAAGATTAGTTAATTCTACTATGCTAGAAGCAGGTAATTCTTCACACAAGGTGGTCTGCTTTTATATGGAGAATGCCATGCTACATTCAAGTTTTACTTAGGCTTTGTTTATTTGCTACGCTGGACTTAATTTTTCAGTGTGATCGGTTGTTTGACTTCAATGTTCTGCTCGTTTAGCACAAGTATCTTACTATGTGAATAAAAAATCTGAATGCTTTCCATTGCAGTTTGTAGTTTATATTGTAACTGTACTAAAATTTGAAGCCATTTTTTTATTGGTTTGTATTTCAAAACCTACTTTTTTTCTCAAGAGTTGGAAATGACAAATGTATTTGAGCTGGATTTGGAATTCTCATATTTGGATATGGCAAGGACTTAGTTCGTTCGGATATGGCCTATCCAATTCTTTATTTGGTGTCCTTTCTAGATGCGTCAGATACCAAACCAATAGAACAACAATTTTGGAAAGAACGATGGGAGCAGTCGGTCAAACACAAATATTTTGCCACCCAGATTTAACATGGTGATTCAACTAACTAAAAAATAGCCTGACAATTGATGATTCCTATATTGCTGATGGTCTACAACTATTCAATGGTAGTACATCATTTTCTTTAACTACTCTGTATCAGCCATCTCGAATATCACTAAGGCACTAGTCACCACTCATCAATATTTGATCTCTGAAACTATTGTCTTTCAGACTGCAAATGGAAGGCACAAGCAGGGAACATTTGTGTTAGGCCATTCTTTTTTTAAGACCACAAGACATGTCATTCAACTGCAAGTGCAGTGAGTTATATTAGGATGTACTCCCTCTGTCCCAAAATAGATGACAACTGTCTAGATTGTAGATTCATAGCTAAAGTGTCATCTATTTTGAGACGGAGCGAGTAACTTAGTTTGTCTAGTAGCTTGCACTTGAGTTAAAACTATACTTTGCAAGTATCATGAGGGCAAATTTCAAAAATCTGACATGTCATTTGAAAGGATCAAGATGCCCAAAAGGGGGTGAATTGGGCTAATTCTAAATTTCTTTTGCAATAATTAAGTCCTATGGTTAGCCCAATTAACCCCTTGTGCCTAGAAAGTGTTTCTATTGATCTACCGCACAAAAGTTTAGCAACCTATGTTCCAATCCTACTCTAGCATGGCAATTCTATCAATGTAAAAGACAAGAATTGAATTGGTTAAAGTAAATGCTCAAAGTAAAGAGAGAAGGAGGAACACGACGATGTTTTGCCGAGGTATCGGAGAGTCGCCACTCCCCACTAGTCCTCGTTGGAGCACCCGCGCAAGGGTGTAGCTCCCCCTTGATCCGCGCAAGGATCAAGTGCTCTCTACGGGTTGATTCTTTGACACTCCGTCACGGTGAATCACCCACAACCGCTCACAACTTAAGTTGGGTCATCCACAAGCTCCGTCGGATGATCACCAAGCTCCCAATCACCACCAAGCCATCTAGGTGATGGCGATCATCAAAAGTAACAAGCATGAACTTTCACTTGACCACGATAAGCCTAATGAGAAGGGTGGATGCACACTTTGCTACTCTTGCTTTCATTAATTAGGGCTTTCTTTGGGATTCTCAAATCTCAATCACCTCACTAGAACCTTGCTCTTCTTGGCACTCTCAAAGGTGTTTCTCAGCTGCTAGAATGAGTAAAAGTACCCCCACACACGAATGGAGGAAGTATTTATAACCATGGCTGAAAAAACGAACCGTTATGTGCCTCTGCGGGGTGACCGGATGCTCCAGTCATGTTGACCGGATGCTCCGGTCAGTTCTCCCCAAACTCCAGTGTTTAAGATGTGACCGGACACGCCCGGTCATGATTTTCCCTCTCTAGAACCTTACTGGAGTCGACCGGACGCTGGGACTCAACATCCGGTCACTTCACCTCTCAGCGTTCGGTCGCACCAAATGATTTCACCTTGATCAAATGAACTGACCAGACTCTGCGCCAGCGTCTGGTCACCCCGGAGCCAGCGTCCGGTCAGTATTTGACCCTCCATTCACTTCCAACTCTTGATCATATGTGAATGAAGATTGCTCCAATGAATCTAAGGGCTTCTTAGGAGCTACCTAGTGCTAGATTTAGCAAGTGTGCACCACACCCAACTCACTAGACTCACCTAGGTCAAGCTACCCATCCATACCCCCCTTAATAGTACGGTCAAAGGAAAAACAAAGTTCTAAACTGCTCTAAGTGTCTCTTCCACTCTAATCGACACTTAGAACTAGTCCATCCTTAACCTTGTCGTTCATCCTTTGAAAACCGAAATGATTTCCATCGTAGGGTCATGACCATAATGATAGCCCAATCGATCTCCATTACTATGACCTAACTTAATTGCCTCTGCAAAACACACGTTAGTCATAGTAATCACGTATTGTCATTAATCATCGAAACTCAACTAGGGGCCTAGATGCTTTCAATCTCCCCCTTTTTGGTGATTGATGACAATACCACCTCGAGTATATGAAAGAGTTGAGGTTTTTAACATGCTTGGTTCGTATAAGTTTTTGACAATAAGAACAAAGGAGTTAGGCAAGCTTCTATGACCCAAGCCAACATGATGTACTCAAACGATATGAGATAAGCATGAGTACAAGTAATAAAGCTCATTTGCATTGGAGTAAAACACGGAAGCAAAGCAAATGAGCATAACATTAGTGATATGACATATAAAAGATTCAAAGTAGAGAGCACACATGTCAAATATCACGATCACGTAGATATCACTATCACATAAATATAGTTTGATGCATGAAAGTAAACACACACGAATGCATAATAGTGTATCACACATAAAAACCAAATATAATAGAATACTAAGCTCCCCCTAAGTCGCTCCCCCTTAGTCTAACATACTCGATCCCTCTTCCCCTTTGGCGTCAAACATCAAAACCTAAGGGTCGGTCGGCGGGGCTGCAGCGGACGAGTCGGGCGCTAAGGTACGAGGAGCGAGCTAGAACTGTGTGCCATCATCATCCGACCCTAAGCTCTGAGCTGTCTGACCCTGTGTAGCTGGAAGTGATGCTGAAGCGGTCTGGGCCGGATCAGGGACTGGAGCGGCCGTAGACTGTGCAGGTATCACTGAAACAGGCGGCTCTGATGATGCAACAGAAGAAGGAAGCGTCTCTATAGTCCCGGTAATAGGTGCAACTATAGAAGGACCTGGGACATGTAAATATGGCGGAGTAGGATGCCCTGTCAACTCACTGAAAGTCGCTCCAAGGCTCCTAGAGACTGAGGTATCTAGCACTAGCAGCGAAGAAGTCTGAGCCGGTGTGAAGCCCATCTAAAAAGGTGTGAACTGCGAGGCTAGCACTAGTGAGGCAAACCACTGGAACACCTACTCTATAGGTGAAGCAAACTGTGCTGGTGGCTATCCCTGACTCTGAAGCCCACTAGGCTATAATGCTAGAGTCATAGAAGTGGTGGCAGGCTGACCAAGCTAGGGTGAAGGCTGTGGCGGTGGAGCCCCAATAGATGCCACAACATGCTACATAAACTCCAGTAACTGTTGCTGCATGAGAAGCTATTGCTAATGCATGGCCTACTGCTGCTGCTGTATAGCCTGCTGCTGTCGCTAGAACTCATCCTGCCTAGTCTGAAACTATGCAAAAGTGGCAGCTATCTCCTGAGCCTAGCGAGCCTGATCCTACCTCATCCGCTCAAGTATGACAAGTAGAGCGGGGTCTATCTACGGTGCAGGTGGAGCTGAACTAGAGCTACCGGCCTCATGGCCATGTCGTCGTGGAGGCATCTAAGGAATAGGCTGGTAGTCATCATCTGAGCTGTCACTAGGGTCGATCACGACAATCCCCTCCTGCTGAGCATCAAGCTCCTCCTCCTCTATAGCTGATATGCCCCTGATGGTCTCATCCTACCGAGCTACAGTCTCTAGCACCTCTGGACATCGGCTTGGCTAGCTGGGTGTCCTCACTGCACTATGATGGATCATCTGAGTCATGTTGTATGCAGGGAATTCTGTAGTAGCACCACTATACTCTGCCAGCATCTTTGGTGGCCTCATAGTAACTGCCCTGTGGATCAAGAATGTAATTCAGTGAGCATATGACAGCTGCCTATGACCCCTGAACCCCTCTACAATAGTATCATTTATCTCTGATAGAAGGAGATCCCAAATGTCAAACACTATTTGCTACATCAGAGAGTTTAGTAACCATAACTATATGCGAGTTAAGCCCTCGTGATACCCCATCCTCAAAAGCAGTGTCCTCGTCATAATAGCATCCAGCACTCTAGCTGTAGGAGTGAGATCACTGAGTGTCCTACTTGACCCCTCACCGAATGGCTCTGTAAAGCAATGGCGGACTAGATCTGTAGGGGGCACAAGACCGCCGTGAGGGTGTCTGGGAGGCGCTGTCTATCCATAGCAAACCTCATGTAGCCGGATGGGCTGCTCCTGAAGTCTGAGTATCTCTCTGATCCTAGTGCTCATCAGTCTGTAATCTCTGCCTCTGAAAGCAAAGTGAATGAATCTGTGCTGCGGGCCAATCCAAAGTGTAGCATAGAACTGACGGACCCAAGATGGAACATATAAGCTTGTCCATCCAAGTAAATCTGTCAGCCCTGGTAGGTAAGATAGGTAAGGGCGAATATGCTCTCCAGCTACTGCTATAATGGTCTCAATGTTGCACACCCTCTGAGATCTGAATACTGCCCCACTATTAAGATATGTATTATAAAAATCTTCCTGCAGAGGTGTGTAGAAACCCTCTGAAGCACGCTCATCCCACCTCGGTGGAAACCACTACTCAAAGTCCACAAATCTAAGCTGTTGAACCTGCTTGGCCGTGGCGGCCCTCAAATCCAAGTGAGTCACTGGAGGCGGACCCTATGGTCAAGGTGGTGGACATGAACCCCTCCACTGTGTCTCTGACCTCGGTGCGACTAGAGCACGGGTACGACCAGAGCGGCAAAGCTGTGGCTGAGGTGCCTACTCTGTCTCCTCGGCCTGCTCTCCCTCCTGAGTCTACTCTACTGGGTGCGGCTGCTGCTGAGGCTCCCCCTGAGACTGACTCTCATCAATAGCAACATGTCATCCTCCAACCACGAGAGTCCTAGCTGGACCACCATGACGGCGCTCAACCTGCTCAAGTGCAGCCCTCGTAGATGGAGAAAGCTGATCTGCAATAACAACACCACTTTGAGCACCTCTTCTCTCCACACGCTCGGCGGCCTCAGCAACTACGGCTGCTCTCGTCGTATCTGCATCAGGGTACTTGCGCTTCCTAGTTGCTAGCTTCTTCGTCGTCTTGCCTTTTGCATCTGTAGGCTGGCGAGGCGGGGGCCTTGGATCCTCATCGCTGGGACCACCTCTGACATTCTTGACATGAGCCATATGACGAAGCTGAGAAGAACAACTGCTGCTGACAAGGATCAACTATCAACTGTCACTTCCAAGGCTTGGCCTCGATCCGTACTCACGAGCTTGGCCCCAAGTTAACTTACAACTGCCAATGGGACCACAATGGCATCGACTCGCTGCACGATGGAATAGATAGGATATATAAATAAATACAATATATCTAGAGATACAAAACCCTAAGAAAGCAAGTAATGGATACGAATTTGGAAATGAGGGCTTGCTACCTTACGAACAGGCGAATCGACAAGAAGAGGAACGAATTGGGGAACCACCGGGTCAGCAACTGAACGAGCAATGCAATGAGGGCATGAGCACGGGCGGCGACACTGGAGCTAGGGCACGGGAGCAGAAAGCACGGCGTCGGTGCTGGTGCATGGGGGTAGTGCTAGTGAGGCGACGCTGCTGCTGTGGGAGCTCGGCGGTGTGCGGAGCAGCATGGGCTAGCAGCGCGGAGCAGACGGCGACGTGTGGGCTCGAGACGGCGAGGTGCGGCACGGTGGTGCGCGAGCACGCTGCGGCGGCGCGGCGCGGTGGCGTACGGCGGTGCACGAGCTCAAGAGGGAGTGGTGCGGCGTGCTGGCACGCAGGCACGACTACGGGCAGATAGTGGTGCAGCATGACAGTGCGAGAGGCGGTGCTGACGTGAATTCAATGGCTAGGGTCCGGGCGAAAGGGGCGCAGCGCGATTTATGGTGGCCCCCGACAAGATAGATAAGGAAATAGAGAATAAACCGGATCCCGTATGTTTTCTACTGACCGGACGCTCCGGTGGCAGCGATCAGACGTTTCCAGCCAGCGTCCGGTCGATTCCAGACCGGTCCAAAACCCCTGGAATCATGATCGGACACGTCCGGTGAACCTCGATCGAACGCAGCCAGAGTCTAGTGCAAGCAGTCTCCTTCGTCTTTGATCGATCGGACGCTGGATCGCCATCTGACTGGATGCTGGGAAAGCACAGTTTCAGCGTCCGGTCACTCCTTCTCCGCAGTAGTTCACCTCCTGTGAACTGACTGGACACTGGACATCAGAGTCCGGTGCAACGTCCGGTCACTCTTTTTCTAGCAAATCTTCAAAGTCCTTCATGCTTCCTGTTCCCAATCAAGTCCCAACTTCAATAAGATCCAGATAAGCACCAATTGGGACTGATGTGAGTGACCTCTCTCAAACCCTCAAAATTTTCAAAATATTTTGCCTTAGGCTATAATTCTTTTTTAAGAAAGTAAGCAATAAGAGGGCAATTTAAGATAAACAACGAAGCAACATTCATGCATATGCAATGCAATACTTGAAAGTAAATCTAGTTGCTTGTCAAGTTTGATCCAAGGTTAAGCTTCTTCACACGCTTTTTGGCGGTTATCTTAACCATGTTAGACAAGCCCTATATGCATTTTCATAAAAAGTAAACATGTTGTATATTACAATGCAATGCAAGGGACAACACAAGCTCATTTTTTAGTGAAGTTACTAAAATCAAGAATATTGAGCTCATTCCGCAATCGACAAAAAGTTGCCTCATCTAGCGGTTTAGTGAAGATATCCGCCAATTGATCCTCGGTCATTACACCTTCTAATGAAATATCATTCTTTGCAACATGATCTCTAAGAAAGTGATGGCGGATATCTATGTGCTTGGCGCAGAGTGTTGAACCGGATTATTTACAAGTTTTACCGCACTTTCATTGTCGCACAAAAGAAGTACTTTTTCTAGAACTACAGCATAGTCTAGCAAAGTTTGTTTTATAAAAGAATTTGTGCACAACAAGCACCCGCGGTAATGTATTCTGCTTCGGCGGTGGACAAAGCCACGCTATTTGTTTCTTGGAGGACCAAGACACAAGTGAATCTACCAAGCAAATGGCACCCTCCGGATGTGTTTTTTTCTATCCACTTTGCAACCGGCATAGTCCGAATTGGAATAGCCATCTAATTCAAATATAGCTCCTTTGGGATACCAAAGGCCAATGTTTGGTGTGGTGCTTAAGATACCTATGGATTCTTTTAATGGCAATCAAATGAGTTTCCTTAGGATTAGCTTGAAATCTAGCACACATACACACACTAAACATGATGTCGGGCCTAGATGTGGTTAAATATAACAAGCTACCAATCATAGAGCGGTAGAGAGTTTGATCAACTGTGTTACCTCCCTCATCTAGGTCGAGATGTCCATTAGTTAGCATTGGTGTCTTGATTGGCTTACATTCATCCATCTTGAATCTCTTGAGAAGATTATTTGTATATTTCTCTTGAGAGATGAAAATCCCTTCTCTCATTTGCTTGACTTGAAAACCAAGAAAGAATGTAAGCTCTCCAATCATTGACATCTCAAACTCTTTCGACATCAATTCACCAAACTCTTTGCAAGAATCTTCATTTGATGATCCAAAGATGATATCATCAACATACGCTTGACAAATGAAGATGTGTCCATCAAGCTTCTTGGTGAATAGTGTGGTGTCGACCTTCCCAATGGTGAAAGCCCTTCTCAATGAGGAAGTCCCGAAGGCGCTCATACCAAGCTCTTGGGGCTTGCTTAAGCCCATATAACGCCTTGGACAACCTATAGACATTATTAGGGTATCTAGGGTCTTCAAACCTGGTAGGTTGATCAACATAGACTAGTTCATTAATAAAGCCATTTAAAAATGCACTTTTCACAACCATTTGATATAGTTTTATGTCATGATGTAATGCATATGCAAGGAGGAAACGAATGGGTTTTAGTCTTGCAACCAGTGCAAAGGTTTCTCCAAAATCCAAACCTTCAACTTGAGAGAACCCCTTTGCAACTAGTCTTGCCTTGTTCCTCACAACAACGCCTTGATCATCTTGCTTGTTGCGAAACACCCACTTTGTTCCAATAACTCTTGCACCTTTTGGTCGCCCTTCAAGAGTCCAAACTTCATTGCGGGTGAAGTTGTTCAACTCTTCATGCATGGCATTTATCCAATCCAGATCTTGAAGAGCTTCTTCTACCTTAGTAGGCTCAAAACAAGAGACAAAAGTGTGATGTGCAATAAATGAAGCAAGTTTTTATGAGCGAGTCATTACACCCTTTGATGGACTTCCTATGATGAGATCTTATGGATGATCTTGTAGTAGAGGTGTGTTTCTTATATTGACCACTTGAGGAGGAGGTTGTGGAGCATCAACATCTTGTGCTTGTACCACCATTTGATCATGGGAGACATGAGTGTCTTTATTTTCTACTCTCACATCTTTATCACCATCTTGTGGCACATTTGATGAAGAAGGTGGATCAATCACTTGTACATCATCTTCATCATCTTTAGGCTTGATATCTCTAACTGGAATGTTCTTCATAGCCTCCCTCAATGGTTCATCACCTACATCATCAATATTCTCATGTGCTCCTTGGGAGCCGTTAGATTCATTAAATTCCACATCATATGTTTCTTCAACCAAGCCAGTGGCATGATTAAATACTCTATATGCTTTGGACTTTGATGAGTAACCAACAACAAAACCAATATCACAACATCTTTGAAACTTCCCTAGGTGTTGTCGCTTCTTGTAGATGTAACATTTGCAACCAAACACCCTAAAGAAGGAGATGTCCGGCTTCTTCCCATTGAGCAACTCATAAGGTGTCTTGCCAAGAAACTTTTGAAGGAATATGCGGTTGGATGCATAGCATGCGGTGTTGATAGCTTCCGCCCATAGAGCTTTGGGGGTGTTGTACTCATCTAGCATTGTTCTTGCAAGAGTGATCAATGTCCGGTTCTTTCTCTCAACTACACTATTTTGTTGAGGAGTATATGTTGCGGAGACCACATGCTTGATCCCAACTTCATCACAATAGGCTTCTATGTTTGTGTTGTCAAATTCCTTCCCATTATCATTTCTAATCTTCTTGAGCTTCACTTCAAACTCATTTTGTGCTCTCTTGGCAAACTTCTTGAAGCATGATGCAACTTCGGATTTGTCATGAAGGAAGAATACCCATGTGTATCTTGAATAGTCATCAACAATCACAAGACAATAAAGATTTTCTCCCAAACTCTTGTATGTTGTTGGTCCAAATAAGTCCATGTGAAGGAGTTCTAGCACTCTTGTGGTTGACATGAAAGCTTTTGTTGGATGAGTATTTTCAACTTGCTTGCCGGCTTGACATGCACTACAAAGCTTGTCCTTCTTAAACTTCACATCCTTCAACCCTCTCACCAAATCATTCTTCATTAGCTTCTTGAGTGAGCTCATCCCAACATGAGCAAGTCTTCTATGCCATAGCCACCCACGTGTTGTTTTGGTGAATAGGCATGTCTTCAAGTTAGCATCTTTGGAGGTGAAATCCACTAAATATAGGTTGTTGTATCTAAATCCTTTGAATATCACTTGATCACCATCCTTCTTAGATACAACAACTTCCTTCTCGGTGAACAAGCATTGAAAGCCAAGATCACACAATTGTTCAATGGATAGCAAGTTGAATCTCAATGAAGCAACATAGAGCACATTTGAGATAGAATGATCATTTGATATTGCCACTTTACCCAATCCTTTAACCTTGCCCTTTGAATTATCTCTAAATATGATTCTTTCTTATCCATCTACTTCTTCATCTAGTGAGGTGAACATACGAGGATCACCGATCATATATTGTGTGCAACCACTATCAATAACCCAATGACTTCCACCGGTCTTGTAGTTCACCTACACACAAGAGATCAAGCTTTAGGAACCCAAACTTGTTGAGGGCCCTTCACCTTCTCAACAAGTGACTTCGCAACCCAAATTTTCTTAGGCCTATTTTTGTTTGGAGGTCCTAAGAACATGACTTTCATCTTTCCACTAGAATCCTTTCTAAGTATGTAATGAGCATTGAAGGCAAAAGGTCTAGCATGCTTGGGCAAGGGTTGTGGTGGTGGAGTTTGACACTCATAGGCAAAGTGGCCTTCTTATCCACACTCAAAACACTTCTTTGGCTATGGCTTTTGTTGTTGTTGAGCTTGAGCCTTCTTCTCTTTGTTTGCCATATACTCAATGCCACTTCTATCCATCTTCATGACGGTGTTCATTAGTAACTCACTTTGAAGATGCTTGCCTCTTGTGAACTTACTCAATCCAATCTTGAGATGCTCTTTCTCTAACTTGAGCTTCTTGTTCTCTTCCTTGAGAGCATCATTATTTTTCTCTTGCTTGAGCTTCTTGTTCTCTTCTTTGAGCTTCTCAATCTCAAGAGTTAAGTCACCATCATGATCACTAGTTTCAAGCACTATAGTGTTGGTGGTCTTAAGCTCTTCAAGATCTTTCTTGAGCTTTTCATTGTCATTCTTGAGCTTGACAAACTCATCATAATCATCAGCCTCAACCACTTGCTTGCCCTTGCTACTAGAACTTTGCTCAATGCTCTCAATGATCAAATCATCACATGATGTAGCTATATTAATCTTAACAACATTGTTAGTAGCATCATGTGGCTTATTGGATAGAAATTCTTGAGCAATGACAAGATTATCATGATTAATCTTAAGAGTAGTATATTCTTCTTTTAGCTTGTTGTGTCTAGTGATGAGCTCATTATGTATCCTCTCAAGTTTATCATGTTTATCTTTAAGCTCTTTCTTAGAAGATTTGAGCTCCTTGAGCTTGGATGATATAGCATCATTTGCTTCTCTAAGCTCAACTCTAGCCTTTTTGGTTATATCACATTTTGCTAAAAGTGAATCATTCTTAGCTTCTAGTTTTTCATTCTTAGCTCTACTCTTTCTAATGATCTTAGTGTATTGATTTAGCAATTTAACAAGATCATCATTAGAAGGTGATTCATATTCATCATCATCACTATCGCTATCATCATTGCTAGCATGTTCATCACCACTACTATCATCATTTGATACCTTGCGATCACCCTTGGCCATAAGGCATAGGTGTGTAAGGGATGATGGCGGTGGTGGTGGTGAAGATGATGAAGAGTCAATAACAATGGCGGCCACCTTCTCGTTGTCACTGTCATCATCGGATGAGCCACTAGATGAATCAATGTCCGTGAGCCAATCACCGACGATGTATGCCTTTCTACTTTTCTTCTTCTTGTGGAAGTCCTTTTCTTGCCATCTCTCTTCTTATATGGCTTATTTTTCTTCTTCTCATCTTCTTCTTCATTGCTTGAGCCATCTTTCTTGCCCTTGTACTTGTTCTTGAACTTGTCTTTCTTGGGCTTGGTGCATTGGTGTGCTAGATGACCAAGTTCTCCACAATTGTAGCAATCCATCTCGGAGATTGGCTTCCTTCTAGAGCTAGTGAAGAACTTCTTCTTCTTGCCATCAAACTTGATGCCACTCTTGTTGAGCTTCTTTTGCATCTTGGCGGTTCTTCTCACCATGAGAGTAAGACTTGCATCATCAATTTCATCACCACTTGAGCTCTCATACTCAAGCCTTGCTTTGCCCTTCTCTTGGCCAGCCTTGAATGCTAAGTCTTTGTCGTTCTTCTTGTTAGAGGATGAGCCATCTTGAGGTGTGATGTGCATGTACATCTCATGAGCATTGATCTTTCCCAAGATTTGTGTCGGTGTAGCGGTGGAAAGATCACCTTGATGAAGCACGGTCATAATATGCCCATATTTGTCAATGGGGAGGACACTCAAGATCTTTCTTACAACATCAGATGGTTGCATTTGAGTGAGTCCAAGCCCATTGACTTCCTCTACAAGAACATTCAAGCATGAGTACATTTCATTAGCACATTCTTTAGGAAGCATCTCAAAAGAGTTAAGCTTTTTCATGACAAGATGATAGCATTCCTCACGCTCACTCTTGGTTCCCTCATGGAACGCACAAATGTCAGACCATAGTGCATGGATGTCTTTGTGGTTCCTCACCCGGTTGAACACATCTTTGCAAAGGCCTCTAAAGATGGTGTTTCGAGCCTTTGCATTCTATTTTTCGTAATTCACCTCATCGCCTTGTAGGTGTGTAGCATCCCGAGGTTTTGGGAAGCCTTGTGAGGCGGCTCTAAGTATTCCAACATCTAGAGCTTCTAGATACGCCTCCATGTGGATTTTCCAATATGGAAAATCACCCCCCTCAAAGATAGGAGGAGGTCCATCCCCATGACACATCTTTCTCTAGGCGGTAAAGCCTAAATACGTGAGCACGAGGCTCTGATACCAATTGAAAGGATCAAGATGCCTAAGAGGAGGGGGTGAATTGGGCTAATTCTAAATTTATTTTGCAATAATTAAGTCCTATGGTTAGCCCAATTAACCCCTTGTGCCTAGAAAGTGTTTCTATTGATCTACCGCACAAAAGTTTAGCAACCTATGTTCTAATCCTACTCTAGCATGGCAATTCTATCAATGTAAAAGATAAGAATTGAATTGCTTAAAGTAAATGCTCAAAGTAAAGAGAGAAGGAGGAACGCGGCGATGTTTTGCCGATGTATCGGAGAGTCGCCACTCCCCACTAGTCCTCGTTGGAGCACCCACGCAAGGGTGTAGCTCTCCCTTGATCCACGCAAGGATCAAGTGCTCTCTATGGGTTGATTCTTTGACACTCCGTCGCGGTGAATCACTCACAACCGCTCACAACTTGAGTTGGGTCATACACAAGCTCCGTCGGATGATCACCAAGCTCCCAATCACCATCAAGCCATCTAGGTGATGGTGATCACCAAGAGTAACAAGCACGAACTCTCACTCCACAACAAGCCTAATGAGAAGGGTGGATGCACACTTTGCTACTCTTGCTTTCACTAATGAGGGCTTTCTTTGGGATTCTCAAATCTCAATCACCTCACTAGGACCTTGCTCTTCTTGGTACTCTCAAAGGTGTTTCTTAGCTGTTTGAATGAGCAAAAGTACCCCCACACACGAATGGAGAAAGTATTTATAACCATGGCTGAAAAAACAAACCGTTATGTGCCTTTGCGGGGTGACCGGACGCTCCGGTCAGTTCTCCCTGAACTCCAGTGTTTAAGATGTGACTGGACGCGTTCGGTCGTGATTTTCCCTCTCTAGAACCTTAATGGAGTTGACCGGACGCTAGGACTCAGCGTCCGGTCACTTCACCTCTCTGCGTCCGGTCACACTAGATGATTTCACCTTGATCAAATAAATTGACCGGACTCTGCGTCAGCGTCCAACCACCCCGAAGCCAGCGTCCGATCAGTATTGACCGTCCATTCACTTTCAACTCTCAATCATATGTGAATAAAGATTGCTCCAATGGATCTAAGGGCTTCTTAGGAGCTACCTAGTGCTAGATTTAGCAAGTGTGCACCACACCTAACTCACTAGACTCACCTAGGTCAAGCTACCCGTCCATAACCCCCTTAATAGTACGGCCAAAGGAAAAACAAAGTCCTAAACTACTCTAAGTGTCTCTTCCACTCCAATCGACACTTAGAACTAGTCCATCCTTAACCTTGTCGTTCATCCTTCAAAACCAAAACAATTTCCATCGTAGGGGCATGACCATAATGATAGCCCAATCGATCTCCATTACCATGACCTAACTTAATTGTCCTCTGCAAAACACACGTTAGTCATAGTAATCACGTATTGTCATTAATCACCGAAACCCAACTAGGGGCCTAGATGCTTTCATCATTGTTTCTGAATTATAGGCTACTCCCAGGGCTGGAGGATGACCATGTAGTTTCTTTGCACCCATACAACTTCCACGAAGCAGTGAGGTCCTAGGATCGTGCGACTGGGAGGTCATATAGTGTGGAGGGGATGATCAAGGAGCAGAGCTTGTTTACGAAGGGGTGGTCAAGCATGGGATGATGCTTTGATGGTGTTAAAAACTTTAGACATGTAGAGGTTCACTGTAACTGGATGGTGCTCGGGAGGTAGTAAACCTGACAGCCATCAACCTCAATGAAGAGTTCATGCTTTTCTTTGCCAAGCAAATTTAAAAATCGGTGTTATAAGATGAACAAAACTTGATTTTGTGGTTTCCTGAGAAGATAGTTTTTCTTGTGATATGGTTCGAAGTTTACCCCAGAAAATTTTCTTATGATATGGTTCGAAGTTTACCCCAGAAAATTTCCCCTGAAATGGCATTATTTACTCTACTTGTGCATTTATTTCCATGTGTATTAACATTTGCTTCTATTTTCATTGTAATCCATTTATCTGAACAATGTTTGAGGTGAGGGCATAGTTACAGTTTTTAGTAGCTTTGCGATATTGTCCGAAGCTATGAGATGATTGATGGCTTGCAATGATCCTTTCATTAATTTCTTTTTCTATCTATGTTTAATTGTTTATTCAGTCAATTTTATAGGCACGTCGGTAGATAATGGATGACAAAATTCAAGCATCTATAATTTATCTCTTTGAATTTGAGCATGAGTTTTGTTTTATTTTTTAATTGATATATTGTCCTTTTGTTTTTACCGTAGCGTTAGCACGAGCATGCACGAAAAACGAAGATGTCTTTATACTGTAGAAATCTTTCAAGAACAACATGCATAGATTATTCTTGTATTGAATATTATATATATACAATCACCTAAATATTCTAATTAAACTACAAAATTTTGAATTAGGATACGAGTTAAGACATGCAAACAGATATTTCAAAACTATCTGTAGTCAAAAGAACTTAATAAATAAATCCTTCTGGAGGCTATGTAAATTCTCTCTAATCTTTTATTTGGTGTAGTTAGTGTTATCATAGTACCTGCATGTATTCATGGAAAATAAATCGTATTATTAGGGCAGTACAAGGCTTCCTCCAAAGATCAGACAACTCCTTCAACCCTAGAAATTATATCAATTGATTGCTGAAGAGAACGATGTAAGGTAGAGATGCCAATATTCTTGATGCAGACCACATAAAGGATGAGAGTCCCTCTATGAGATTGCTCGCAAGAAGCTCAAACTTA